>NC_136002.1:9161396-9249607 GCF_048128805.1 Centroberyx gerrardi
TTCCCCTGCAGTTTCAGTAAAATTATTCTCTTGTCTGCAGTACAAACACAGACAGCATGTGAGTGTTATCTTGGCAGTCAGTGCTGTCCTGTTCCCATCATGACCTTATCATCACAACAACAGACTCTGTCCACATGTATGGCATGGAACCCAGAGTGTGCTGTGTGCTGCATGTGTGTGTGTGTGTGTGTGTGTGTGTGTGTGTGTGTGTGTCTGTGCTCTGTAGGAGTCCAATTAAGGTTTTATTCAGTGCAGAGTACTACAGTACAACTCAACACATGAGTGCATAAACAATCAGCAGCACTCACAACCTCTCTGACAGGAGAGAGGCAAGACAATACAATGAAACACAGGCAGCTCCATATGTTCTGCTGGAAAAAGACTCTGTAAAGCTTTTAAAACTGACCTTGGTTAGCCTTCAGTTTTTCTTCTTTCTTTTTTTTATTTAAGCCTAGGCATGATGAGCTAAACATAGGCGCTCTAGATCTAGTGAGTTCAGCCAGATACTGACAGGAAACTGGACCCTGACTGTCATGAAGTGAAATGGAATCAATTTTAATCCACTAAAATAGTTAGTTATTATGAATGGAACATTCTAATAGCAGTGATTTTTAATCCAAATTCAACCCTGAGTTCAAACAGACTAATAATAATAATAATAAATAATATAAATCAGTGGTCAACTGAACATAATTGATCTCCTCTCTGTCTCTTTCTGTGAGTGTGTGTATATAGTGTGTGCACAGCTGTGTGTGTGTGCAGTCATACGTCTGTATGTGTGCACACAAGACTGAGTGCATATATGCTCCAACATACATGTCAGTGTGTGTGGGTGTGAATGTTGTGTGTATGTGAGCCTCTGTGTTCACCTCCGTGTGTATCTGCTGAGCTCCAACCTGATTGAGTGTCTTGTAGAAATGAAGGCAGAGCTGCTGCTCTGGGAGCAGAACAGACGCTGGTGGAGACCTCAGGGAGGCTGGAGGGCTGCAGGGAGCAGACTAGAGGATGGGCTCAACAACCTGGACCAGGGCCCTCTGCTCCAAACAAGACTGACACACTGAAGCCAGAGAAGACCCGAGATTTCAAATGGCTGTTTGGAGCTTCTGCTACCAAATTTACACAGCCTTGTCTCTCAGTGTTTTAAAAGAGAGAGAGAGGTAACAATATACACTCTTAAGTGAACACATGACTGAACACTACTATTTTTCCAGGTAATTCCACTTCTGCTGGAGCTCCACTGATAACAGACCATGTCTCATTAGAGTAAACAAGGATTATACAGCAGCGGTCTATGTCAATGCTGCACTTTAAAACAGTAAACACTCCACTGACATTCAGACAAGGTAGCAGCTAGGTTATAATGACGGAAAATCTATTTCAGTCAGAGATACTTACATCATCAGGAGTTTGGACTATTTATAGCAACAAATAGTTATACAGTTGTACGTGGCAGAAAAGGCTCTGCTGGTGAGGATGCTCCACAATGAATCCAAGCAGCTTGTGAAACCCCCCAAGGCATAGTAGACATACATCATTCAATAATATGAAAACCAACATAAAACCAGACATAATTCAGAAATAGCTTGCACAAGTGTACAGATAATAACAGGAGGAGGTCGGGGTGGTGGAGGGAGTTTTTTGCATGGACTTGCATGGTCAACAGCAGCAGTGGCATGAATGATCAGCAGTGTGAGCTGGCAGATTATAAAGACCGCCTCATTGACTTGTTTGAGAGTGATTGGTGATGAGTCAGTTGTGTGGATGGGACAGCTGATAGCCGATCAGCTGATAGCATGCACAACTTCAGTGTTCTGCCTGAACTAACGCAAAGCTCCATTTCAATACAACTGTAACCACAAATAATGTTAAATTCATTTATATCTAAATTCCCATGCCTCAAAGATGGATAAAAGTGCATTGTTCTAGCACAATCATGAACAAACTTTTAAAAGTTTGAAAAACGCTTGTAAAGGGTATTGTTATCATGGCAGCTCTTTTGAGTTTAAAGCCCCTAAGTGTAGGATTTGAAAATTGTTGACTTGTTGATGACAAGTTGTCATCGATGAACCAGAACCAGAAAATGTATTTGGTGACACTGACATCTTTGATTTTTCCCCGCTTCACTAAACAGCGCTGGGACCAACCAGGCCCTCACTGCCGGAGACAGACACTGTTTTCTGTGAGGCAGTTCGGCAAATAGTCCGTAGGGAGGACTGACCGGTTTGCAGTGACTTTTCTCCTTATGTTCTCTGATCTTATTACATTACTCTGTAGGTTGAAGGATGGGATGTTTTCTCTTGTATTTGTTGTATCTTGTTGTTGATCACATACTTGCAATCTTGACCTGAAGTTACTTTCTCTACTTTTAGTGAGACTCAACTGCATCTCTCATTGAATATTTTGATTGTTGGCATAATATTCATTATATTGTCATGAAATGTTAAATGTTTTAATTACATGGTTATGGTTAAAGTAGTTGTGTGACTCAGCCTTGATTTGTAAAGACTTTTTTGTGTGATTTGCTGAAGTAACCCTTTGAGAAGGATACAGAGCTGTCTCGTTTTTTTATTAATGTCTTATTGACTGTAGTAAGCCATTAGTATTATACTTGGAAGACCATGGATGCATCATTGTCGGGGGAACCCATAAGTAATGTTTCACATGGACTTGTATAAGCCATTGGTAAGGCATAAAGAGCAGTCACCTTACAATAGGTAATGTGAAATAGGTTATTAAAGAGTTAACAAACATGAATTAATGTCTACTAATCAGCAGGAAAACATTAATGAAGGATGAAGATGTTTTAAAGGAAGTTGTGATGAGTACAGTTTTGGGCATGGTTTGTTAACTTTTACTAATGGAAGAGAAAGTTCCAAAACTTGAGACAGATCAGTCATAAATAGGTCATGAACAGGGTTTAATTATTGCATTTACAAATGCATTTGTTAATTACTTAGTTAACATGAAGACATTTATTCACGCCTTAGTTAAGCCTTTGTTCACCATTAATTAATGCATTGACTCATGTTAGTTAATACAATCTTATTATAAAGTGTTAATGATTCTGGGCTCTGTGAAAGATGACTCAATACAGACTGTGGACTCAAGGGAGGAGTAGGGAGAGGAGGAGAGGATGGAGAGGAGAGAGGAGAGGAAGAGAGGAAGGTAAATTAAAATTAAAATCAAAGCTGGATGATTTCTCATCCAAACTGAGATTGACAACCTTTTCTTTTAAATACTTATTTGAAGTGCACTTCCTGTGGTGATGCAAGAGTCTTGAGGAGAAAGGGGAAAAGTGATCCTCACATCCCAGACTTCAGTATGAAGTCAAGAGCCATACAGCTCAAGCTCAGCAGTCGTCTTCTGAGACAGAGAAAACCCTGCACCCAGCTGGGATGACACCCATCCACAAGCTGCTGAAGAGGCACAGCTTCACTCTACTGTATAGTCTAATGGGGTTATCAATTCAGCTGCTTTGAATAAGAATCATTATCTGACTTTAGAGTAGATACTCCATGGAGACTATATTTGAGAGAAGAGATACTTCAACAAAAGCAACAAAGGTTGAGTATCAGACTGCTCAGACAGAGGTTAATAGGCTGAAGGCAGAAATACGCCACTGATGAACCGAATGGTCACACACTACAAATGATCTTATGATAGAAACATGTTTCCATGTTTAGAGATACAATAGGTGTATATAAATAGAAGTGAATAAATGCAATGTATGAATAGTGCCTTTTTACTGTCTGTTTTGGCCTAAACTGGAAGGCTCTAGTTCTAGTCAGATACTCTAGTCTCTAGTCAGACACTGTACTGTTGCCTCCATGGACCACTTTTTGTGGTCACACGCACACATGTACACACACACACACACACACACACACACTGAGTTGTCTGTTTTATAGAGTGCTGTGTGCAGACTGAGGTCAGTGAGAGGTCGTTAGCAACACCCGGCTCTACCAGTTGCACTGTATTGTTTCCTTAATGTCTCCTGTGTAGAAGTTTATTCCAATGCCATATATCCAATTATCACCACACACATTACAACTGACAATGTGTGAGATTCTTCCTACAGTAAATCAATGGTCAGCCCAGAGCAAGGCTATCAACCTTTGCCTCCATTTGAACACAGTGCAGTTTCCTCCAGACAGACTTGGTAAAGATGAACCAAACAGACTGGAGGCAAGAATCAACAGCAGCTGCCCATTCCAATGGGTTTTCTCATATATCAGCTTTGGCTATTATTTACTCTGGTACAGTGTGGACTACATGACCTGTACTGAGAGGAAACACACAAGAGGTTGCAGTAAAGACTTGACAAGCATCTCAAAGGTATTTACCAGGAGTACTGTATGTTTCATAGTATGGATTATTTAGTGGGCTTGCTGCAAGCAAGCACGCTATAGAAATTGCCATTATTTATTCTGCTTCTTTTTCTTATTATTCCGCACACACATCCTAGTAACCACCTAGAAGCGCCCTAGCAACCACCTAGGAGACCATAGCAACCACCTAGACCACCCTAGCAACCACCTAGTACACCCTAGCAACCACCTACAAACACCATAGCAACCACCTAGAAGCGCCCTAGCAACCACCTAGAAACACCATAGCAACCGCCTAGAACACCCTAGGAACCACCTAGAAACACCCTAACAACCACCTATAACCAGGGCTTAAAGTGGGCCGGAACGATCCGGAACTGCGTTCCGGCACCTTCGATTAATTAAGTAAATTAAGTAAATAAATCTGATTGGCAGTTTCATACATAATAATGTCAAGCGAGTTCACAGGGCTGCCAACTCTCACGCATTGACCGTGAGACTCACGCAATTGACATTTTTCACACGCTCTCACACCACAAGTCCATTTTCTCACGCAGTGAAAAACAAATTCATAACTGATAACGTTGCGGCGTGAAAAGAGACACTGACAGCGCACGGACAGACGAGACAGAGCAGCACCGTGCAGCAGAGAGCTATTCAGACCATCTGAATAGCGAGAAATATACACAAATCTATTATATAATAATTTATTCCCATGCATGGTGCTCAGAGTAATCTCAGTCAGCGGCTCTTCTGCGTCTCTCCCTCTCCTCTCGCGCCGTGCGCATGCAGGCAGGAGTGAGAGTGAGTTACTGTGGTTACGGGGACGCTCTGTGTCTCTGTCGCTCTGAAACTTTCTCGCGATCCCCCCCCCTGGAAACAGGGTTCCCCCACCTGCCAAATCCCACTTTAACCCCTGCCTATAACCTTGAAACACCCTCGCAACCACTTAGAAACACTCTAACAACCACCTAGAACTCCCTAGCAACCAAGTTGAAACACCCTAGCAACCACCTAGAAGAGCCCTAGCAACCATCTAGTACACCCTAGCAACCACCTAGAAACACCCTAGCAACCACATAGAAACACCCTAGCAACCACCTAGTACATCCTACCAACTACCTAGAAATACCCTAGCAACTATATAGCAAGCCCACGCATTTTCTCCAGGAAATGTATTTTAGTTAAAACAGTTATTCTAACCCTAAGTAAGATTTAACACAATTAACACAATTAGGAGGAATTTAATTAAGGTGGCAATAATTTTGGCAGATATTATTACATGTATTATTATTTTAATGAAGCTTATCACCCACTGGATATGGACATTTTTTTTAAAATTCCATTTTAATATCCATTTTACTTGTGAGTTTACACGGCAATTTTGGCTCATGTTCTTACCAAAGGCCCCCTGAACAAGTAATCTAAGCAAGTCTCTCTCTTCAGTAAGCATACCATCATGCTAGCCTAAATTCACTCTGCTGTAAAGGTTAACTGAAGTTTGTTTTCTGCTTATCATTGCAGATGATTTATAGCCACATGAAAGTTAGGGCTTTGAGTCGTTCATGCAGTGAGAGCAGCAGTATACTGGTGAGTCACCACTCCTTCACTGTAAAGAGGGAATACTCTGGAAGAAATGCAAATCCAGTCTATGAAACTAGCAGCCGTTTGGTCTCTACTTTCACTCTGTTCTGTCATTCCGTCTCTACCTCCTCATTCTCCTTTTACATCTCCTGCTCCCTCCACTCCTCTCTCTCTTTCCTTCTTTCTTTCTTTCCTCTTCTCTTACCTCCTTCCTGTAAGCTGATTGGCCTTAAAGTCCAGTGAGACATGAGCTTTAAGTAAGTGACTGTAGTCCATTACTGAGCCAATCTGCACATGAATGTCCTTCAGAGAGACGGCAGTGTTGAAGGAAGCCTCTTATTTTGCTTTGACCAGACCAGCTTCAGAAGTCTGCTACAGGAGCGGAACACTGTGAAGTGTTTGACCACATTAGACTGTGAAAAAGCCACAGTGGCCAGACTGACATTAAAACATTTCAAACAGGATTCCTCTACATCAGCTGGTATGACCTGAACACAGCAGGTGAGAGGAGGAATGACAGGAATGGAGAGAGAGAGAGAGAGAGAGAGAGAGAGAGAGAGAGAGAGAGAGAGAGAGAGAGAGGAGAAAGCTGAGTGCTACAAGCATCTGAAATTAACTCTGACTGCCCTTTCACTCAAGAGAGAATGAAGAGACTTTTGAGTTCATGTTTGATCATACACATGGCATATTAGTTTATGAAAGTCCAACTGATGGCTGATGGTGTGAGTTAACACCATTCGGGCATAGTGGAGCTGAAGTACAGTTTAAGTAACCGCACAGAGGTGAACTGGGATGCCTCTAACATATTTTATTTATATAGAACTGTGATGCTTGAACATGTTTTTTGTTTTCTTGTTTCAAGGCTTGGCAGTAGAGGTCTGAGCCTCCGCTGTACACTGACTGCTCCCCTAAACCTAACCCTAAAAGTTTTGTCCCGCTCCCATCCACACTCTAAAAGTTTCATCCCACTCCAAACTGCTCTTGAAAGTTTTGTCTCGTCTAACCTTCTAGCCATTGAGAAACAACCGTGATATTGAGTCATAAATGACAGCTATTTTATTAAATTTGTTGGGATCTTTAAACATTTATTTTTGTCCTGTGTAATAGATATTAAACAGATGAATAGTATAGGTCTGTTAATTGTCTATTAATTAATTTTACAATCTACTTCAGAGGAAAGGGGAATGGAAACAATGGATTCGGTTTCAAAGTATGACTAGGCCTTTTGAAGAGGGAACTCTTTTGCGTGGTACTGAACCGAAGTGTGGTCAAATGGCGTTTTCTGGTGCTTTCACCGGCTGTGGTGCTGAAACCTTTAAGAAGGATTCAACATCATGCAGCTGATTCTTGGACCACGTGTTCCCGCGCTGTGGGAAACACTGTACTGTCAGACTTGAGGACAGTCGTCTGCCAACAATCTCCTTTAAAAACAAGTTTGCAAAGTTCAAGAAAAAAAAAATATGAATGTAGAATGTGAATACCAAATAGTGACCCAAGGACTGGCTATAGAGAAAATGAATTAATTTGTCTATTTTCAAAGATGTTTTGGCAGATATGGAGAATGATTTCTGTCCAGATCATTCATACTGACTGTCTCACCTCTTCATCACTATTCATGATGGACTGGACTACTTGCCGCTCTACGGACTCTCTCTGTGATACTATTTGTGATGAATCCACAAGACAGACCTCCTGCCGCAGTGCATACTGCACTCTATATCATTTGCAAAGTCAGTAAATTATTCAATGGGCTTTAATAATGCAAGGATAATGTATCTATCCCTCTATGATCTATCCTAGGGATTTTTCAACATCCCATTTACTTTTCTCTATTATTTTCAATTCCTTTTGATAATCTTTGAGATTTGGGAAGGGTTTAAAAGACTAATGAGTCTTCTAAATAAGTCAGCGGATGATATTGAAGGACGGAGATGGGTTGTCTTAAGTGTTAACTGTCAGAAGAGCTCAGTGCTCTGAAGGATCTTTTTTAGAAACTCTTCATGATGAAATGACTCCACTTTAGGCCATCTGTAGGCTTTTAATCCATTGTTTTATTCTGACAGTGACAGTCTGAAGGAGACTCATCTCCATCTAGCCAATGAAGGAAAATTTGAATTATTTCATGACAGTGATGGTGGGCCAACTCTTCCTGAGGGCTGATGGAGGCTGGTAAAAGACTGTTACTGTATTTCTCAGAACCTCTGGTTTGATTTCTAGTCCCTTACTGTTGAAACTTGAGAAACAGTAGGAAGGAAGGAACAGGAGGAAAATTCTGTAGTCAGTTAATTCATGACAGTGATGGTGGGCCAACTCTTCCTGAGGGCTGATGGTTGTTGGTGAAAGAGTGCTACTGTACTTCTTAGTCTCTGAGCCTCTGGTTGATTTCTACACCATCAGATATGTCCCTTACTGTTGAAACTTTAATGAGAAACAGTTGAGCCCAAAACTCCCACAGGCCTGGCAAGAGTCTGGCATCATTTGAGGTTCAGTAACCCCTCAGTGTACTGAGATCTAGACTGTTACAGACACAGGGACAAATGTATTTCACTTGTATATTTGTACAAAGTAGCATGACCTCCATCTCTTTGAACTAGTTTAAGTTCAGCTCCTGCCTCATGCTCTGGGAAACTAGTATCTTTGAGCACTTCATAGACTTCACTTGAGTAAGTTGGTAAGAGTAAACACCAAAGTGTCAAAACACTAAATATTTATTCTGACACTGACACTCAATTAATGGTGCTGTCATCCACAAAACACTTCAAAATGGGTCTCATAACATTTTCAACACCACACTGCCACACTGCAATTATACATTCAAACCACAGCAGCAACATAAAATATCTGCGTTCATCCTGTCAGAGTTAAGGTGAGCAGGGCCATTCACACAGCTGTTAAATCCACTTCTTTCTAACAGGCTATAAGCAGCTTTTCATTTATTCAGGTCAGAGATGGTCAGTGTCAGACCAAAGCATGCATTGACTATGGGTGCACCACTTCCTCTGCTGCTGCTAGTTCTAATGTAGGAGTGGTTTTGTCCAGCCAATCAAACAGCTCCTGGTTGGTCAGGGAAGAGACTGATGTTGACTCTGATCCAAGATATGAGAGTCTAGACTCGGAGCAGAGTGCTGTGAATGGAGAGAGAGCAGGTATCAGAAACAGCAGGGAGGGAGAACTGGGAGTCTCTTCTCCCCAGGTAGGGAGGGAGAGGCTGGACTCTCATGCTAACATTGTCCAGGCCTTGGAAGAGGACAGGAATGTGGGTTGAGACGAGCACAGATGGAGATGAATGGTCAAGCCTGGGGAGAATCGGTCAAGAGGGGCTCCGTCTGTCTCTGTGTCCCCCAAGGTGGTGAGGCCATGCTGGGGCTGGGAACTCAGAACAGATGGGTAGATTCAGTGTGAATCTGTGATTCAGCTGGTGGACTGTAGCTGACTCAGGAACAGACGGAGGACGAATAATTCAAATACAGAGAGTCAGCTCCTCCTCCCCCACATTACATATGGCCCCTCCCAGCCCCCGGACACTCCTGAAGGATTCATCATCATTCCTCAAAGAATATAAGCATGCTCCACCCTGAGGCGAGCAGAGACTACCCCCCCAACATGGCCACACGCTCTGTAGAACCAGAGAGAGAGAGAGAGAGAGAGAGATGGAGGTATGCAAAGAAGGATGACATAATGGAAGAAAGAAGAAGGAAGGTATGCAGAAAGTAAGAAAGGATGCAAAGTACAAGGAGGAAGGAAAGGAATCAGGAATGGATGAATGGGAAGAATGAAAGGAGGGAGGATGGAGCAAAGCGACAAACTTTGACAGATGGAAACTAAACTCATCATTAGTCGGAGAGTCAGAGAGACAAATAGCCAATAACTGGTCGACCCTCAGAGATTCTCCCTCCAGTGAAGCTGATCACAGCTATAGAAGCCTCAGAGACCAAGACTGAGACCCAATCCCAGTAGAGACTATAACTCTAGATTAAAAATGAATGGCTCACTTTTTTACAGAGGCACAGTAATGACCATTGCACCCAGGACCTTTTGGATAATATAACCATTAAACTTATAAATAAGATATAAATAATGCTGAATTCTACTTAATATGCATAACCCAGTACTAATCTGTTTTTTAATGTTCTGCCAACTCAGCCTTGTGGTCTTGCCAGAGGATAAATGGTCCAGTTTTATTGAACTGAGTCAGGATCTACAGAGAGATTCCACACTCAGTGGCCACCAGGCAGCAACAGTGTCAACTCCTGTCCACCACCTTTAGTTGTAGCTTCATTAGTCATCATAAGGAGTTGTTACTATTAACAAAACATCACACACATGGGGTAAAAAATGTTGTGCAGTTTTAAAAGTCTGATCTCTTAAAGTGACAATGCCTCAATTGTTGCTACTCTCTTCATTTCCTCACAAGGTTCAGTCTGCTGTTTTATAACAGGTCCAACCTCTGGTTCAGGTTCTCTTCTCTCTGTCTGAAAGCTGCATTTTCAACACACTGTTTTCTACTCCAGACACAAAACTAGAAGATTAATCTCAGTGCAGCACCCACTCCTGCCGCACAGCTGACCTCCCTTCAAACTGTCACCAGCCTGCATCAGAGGACAGCAGGAGTCCAAGTGTCAGCTGCTTTAACACTCATATATTCCACAGTAATACAGGAACTTATCAAAGACATTTCTCTCTCCTTCTCTCCTATTGTACAGTTCAATCAATCATGATTACAGCACTTTTGATTTCCTCCAAATCCTGCTGATTGAATTCAAAGTCCCAATCAATGTGTCATTCCAAAGCTTGGAATGACACATTGAAACAGTTTTCCTCCCTGTATGAGCTACAGAGAAGGAGATGGAAATCAAATCAAAGAGCCATCAGGATGGAAGTCTTGTTGGAAAGATGAATAGGCAGCAAACAGAGCATCAACAAGCTCCCATTCAACCAGAGCACACACACACACACACACACACACACACACACACACACACACACGCACACACACACACACACACACACAGACACAATTCTGACCTCTGGTTGAATGGGAGCTTGTTGATGCTCTGTTTGCTGCCTATTCATTTTTCCAAAAAGACTTCTATCCTGATGGCTCTTTGATTTGATTTCCATCTCCTTCTCTGTAGCTCATACAGGGAGGAAAACTCTTTCATTGTGTCATTCCAAGCTGTTTGATTGGGACTTTGAATTCAATCAGCAGGATTTGGAGGAAATCAAAAGTGCTGTAATCATGATTGATTGAAATGTAGGCGCAGGTTCTTTCTTACCTAGAAAAAGACAGAAGATAACTTTTTAGCAAATTGGTTCAGGTGTAATGATGTCATTCTAATTCTGATTAGATGTGGCCAAATTTAACTATATTTTCTCAGAAATTATGCAAAAAGTAAAGTGGAATCTAATAAAGAGCAAAGCATTTTAGGGGAAATTGATCTCCGGATGCAGACTGACAGAGAGCAGCATTCAACCGAACTGACAGCAAAATTCAGAAACCATATTCAACTCTCAACAAATATATCAGTAAAACTACTATATACTGTATGTATAATGACATAAAAATAAATTATCAGTTGAATGCATGTCTGTAAAATTACTTTTCAAAAGAAGTAGGAATAATGAAAAATAAAGCTGGAGGGATTTGGGCAGAGTGAGGCCCCGTTCCTCCTGGAAGATGGTCTCATAATAAATATTGTAAAATACAGACGACTCCCTGCTGTAGAAAGTCATGCTGTTACCCTAAGCCTGTCACATTCTCCTCACAATGTAATGAGATATCTTACAAAGACATAAATAGTCTCACTGACATGAATGTATAACTAAGACCCTGTAAATGATATGCAAATTGAAAGGCAGAGCCAAACCCTCTTTTCTATCTGAGATTTTCACTTTAACATTCCATTAAGATCTGTGATTCACTATGACAGTTCTGCTATAACAACCTGAGAGGGAGTGTGGATGCATTTGGTTGAGGCTTATTATCCACCTGAGAAACAGCCTCACAGTCATTTCAAGTTTGATAACAGAAAATAACATAAACACACCCAAACAAAAGCAAATCTAATTTAAAGTATAATGCTGGATTGAGATTTATATACAACTGGACATGATGAATTGCTAAGATGTTTTATTCATGAGAGATGAGTTATCATATTGAAATGAAAGGTATCAACTTTTTATTTTTTCACCCATAATTCACCACTATAATGGAATCTCATAATAGTTTCCATGAACAGCACAACATGACTTCCCATCTCACATGACTTATAACACTTCAGCTCTGCAGGTGTCACTGAATAGAAACCAAGAGCTCAAGAGGCAGTGAGTCTTTTAGGATGGAAACTGTGTCTCTGATCACAGAGGGGTTGAGTTTATCTCAGCCCTCCACATCCTTAATTCCTTCTCTCTTCTTTCTTTTCTCTGTTGGCTCTCCTCCCTCCTCTCCCTGTAGATCTTCCCCTTCTATTCATCCATTTCACCTTTCTTAATTCCTCTATTCTCCATCGCCATGTTCTCCGTCCTGCTTGTCTCTCTACTTCACTGCTCGTGAAGGAGTGTGGCTGTATCATTAGGGAACCTTATGCCATCCATAAGTTATTCACAATTAAACTTTCTCCTTTAATAAGACAGATTTATTGATCAGAAAGGCAGAGTAAATAAGGCAGAGACAACGGCAGAACTACACCAATACAGTCAGGTTCCCTGTGCGCATTATTACCTACTAAAGACACAGTTCATCATCACAGTGTTGCAGATCTATTTAAATGTAAATTATCTGTGGCTGATGAGAGTGTTTGTTATAGAAATGCTCTGTTCCACTTGAAGAAAGGAACTCTGAAAGAAATGGCTTTTACTTACTGTGAAATTATCAGGCAGAGGAAAGTGTGTGTGTGTGTGTGTGTGTGTGTGTGTGTGTGTAGGCAGCTGGTAGTAGCTACGTGACAATGTTGAGTGGCTGTGACTGTGAGTACTGGTTTGATTGACCGCCACTCAAGGTGTGTTCAGACATGTGCTTGTTATCCAGTAGCTGCTCATTATAACCTCCACTATTCTGACACTGCAGCCACCACTTCTTCCACTTGACATTCTGCAACTGGTTTCCTAACTGGAAATCCAAGTCCTGTCAGACAGCTGGCCCTGCCTCAGCAACATCCACTGGAGTTTTACTGTTTAATATAAGTAAGTATCCTAATAGTTTTTGTTCTGCTTTTATTGACAATTAAATCACTGCGGTAACTCACTATGGAAAACAAAGATCATACAGATTCTTACAAATGAAAAAAAAACATTTAATACAAATAGGAGCTCTGACCCTGGTAGCTTCTCTCTGTTATGGATGCTAAAAATCCATAACCAAATGTGATTATAGAGTAAGTGGAGACACATAAGGTTAGAGGTGTACCAAACTCTTAATGCTTATTTTATCAAACTATTATAGTATTAAGTGCTGAGTACACAGAAATCTGTTAAAATTGTTTCTCACAAAACAGAAACAGCCTTTCCTACCTCTTTGAGAAAGTCCATACTAAATTCATAATAATATAGATTTACACAGAAGTCACTTTGAATAGAAATTGGACATAAAGATATGAATATGAGAGAATCTGGACTGACTGATGTGATTTATCAAACCTGGCTTACAGTGATCATAGCTGGTCTGACATTTCTGCTCTGCTCCAAGCAATGGAAGATTAATGAGCACATTAGCTGCATTCATTTTGACACTGGTCCCAATAAAGCACTCTGACATTTGGTGAGAACAAGACAGTAGAGCCTGAATTACTCTCATTTAGCAGACAAGATTTTTCACTTGGTAATAAAGATTAAAGAGAGAAAAGAATGAAAACATCATAGGATGGGAAAATAGTGAAATAAAAACAAATGGTGAGGTTAATCTGGGCCAATAGAATGAGGCGAGTAAAAACTGTTTCCCACTGAAATCTCTGTCCAGCCAGAATGTGTCTGACTCCCAGGGAGCGGTCAGTCTGAAGGGAGTTAAGCCCCGCCCCCTTCCTGCTCTGCTAAACACAACCAGGCTGTTTCCTGTCGGCTGTGACAGGACCAGACGCTCCGTGCTTTACATGACCGTTACACTAGAGTGCTGTCCCATCTCTCACCCATATACCAGCCTCCTGTTGGCAGCTGGACCCTCCCTGCAGCCTTAAAAAAATTAGAGGGTGTGTGTATGAGCATGCAAGCGTGTATGTATGAACTGTGTGTGCACTCAGTGCTCGTACATGTGAGCATGTCTGTATCTCTCAATGCCTTCAAGTGGCTGTGTGTCCTCAGGATGTTCATGAAGCAGGTTTATGTATCCTGGACTGTTGGACTGTGTAGTTGATGGTTCAGACAGAGATCAGAGTGGGGGGGCAGGACCCTGTTCATAAAGCTCTGTGGCCCCGAAGGGCCAAACACAAAGATTATTAGAAGTGATCAGTGATCTTATTAGAAGTGTTGGGTGAATAAATGAAAAGCTGCTTGACAGATGGCAGAGAACGGATCATTAATTGTGGGTAAATAAACAGCTGAAGAGAGTAAAACAATTGAAATCCAGAATTTCAGTTTAAGATAACTTTTAAAAGACAAAAGTAATCACGCTGAATCTTCCTGTGTCTTCCAACACAATAAATACCTGTTACCACTTCAACACAGCAGGAGAAAACCAACTCTCTTACACAAGCACAGCCAAGCATGGCCAGATTATGAAAAACACACTCAACAGTGTTACCAAGCATGACCAAATACAACAAAATTCAAAGTTAATTGTTTGTTTTTGTCTCCTTTAGTGTTTTACAAGATAATTATCATTCCAAGGAAACAAGCAGAGGGAACTATCCATCCTTCACACTTCATCTCTCTGTAAGCAGCATCATATAAACTGTCCTCATTGTCAGAGGACCGTCCCATTTCCCTGAGAAACAATCTGCTGGTGGGAACAGAGTATTTCTGCAGTATGGCTGCTCTGACATGTGGCCCAGCCTGTTTTATACTGACTGTTATTACAGTCATCCATTTACTGGCTAGATCTGCTACTGGAGGAATTACTGTGCTACAGTTTGCTATTTTCTGCATCAACCCTGGACATCTGATGACAACTGTCATATTATTTGTTACTGAAGAGAAAGAAAGCGCTGTAGCTGCCATGCTGAGTAGCAGCTAATTTGAGTTCTCAGTGTACCAAGCAGACTCAGATACCTGGACTCGCTGTAGCTGCTGTACACAGGAGTGACAGAGAGCAGCTGAAAGAGCTGATTTTACCCTCTGCTAGTGCAGCAGTTTTACAATTACATAAGTGAGCACACACACACACACACACACACACACACACACACACACACAGAGTATGGTGTATAATAGCTATCATCACGGTGATGATCCCCATGCTAGGAGGACCTACACAGAAGGTTTACTGCAGAGCTGAATAAATTAAAGAGCCTCCCTGCTGCCTCATTGTGATTATTATTAGAAAGATGATCAACAGGAGGTGATGGAGGTTTTAGTGAGAGGAGAGGAGAGGAGAGGAGAGGGTCACACTTTACTTGAATAGTCCAATATTGATACTCAACTTTGTACTCAACAGTGTCTGAGCTAGGGTTAGTTTTAGGGTTGGGGTTAACGTTAGAAATAGGGTCAGGGTTAGGGTTGGGACTAGGGTTATGCTTAGGTCAGGTTTAGGGTTACATTGTCTGTGGAGATGCACCAAATAGGCAAGTGACACTTTGGTGAACATGTAGTTTTTGCCACCTGATAGTTGAGTATCAACATTGGACTAAAATAAAATGAAATGAAATGTGAGAGTAATTTGGTCTCCAATTGTCTCATGATTATCCAAATTAATTCGCAGAAAGCTCTCAGGGGAATTTGTTTGGAATCATTTAGTGTCAAACGGTGATTTCATTTATTTTTGAATGTCCATTATTGTTGGCTGGATTTATTTCAGGCAGACATTGAGTTCATCTTCTAGAAATGGAGAGCTGATCAGAGCAGGATTGGATCCACAGAGACCAAAGAGAAACTACTGGAGCCTCAGTCTCTGTGTAACGGATCAATGCAATCTGTCCATGACCTGCCCTTCAATGGCAATAAAACACAGAGAAGCACAAATACACTGAGACCTACTGACTCTCTTGGCTATTCTCCATTCAGTCTAAGGGACGACTGTGGCAGATCAAGCAGAGCTGCAGGAAACACTGGAGAATTTTCAGTGTCTTGACATTGGAAACAAAAACAGATTGAGGAGCTGTTTTTATTGAGTCTTGCTCTATATAAATCAATACACTTTCTGAGAAAACCCACAGACTAACAAAAGGCCATGCTCGATGATCCGTCTATGGAATTGTGTGTGCTGGGCTCTCTGGTAACAGACTGTATTTCTGCTATCAGCAGCATTAAAGAATGTAGACTCTCCATTAATTGTTGCTGGGTTTGTTTTCAATTTAGCACATACACACACACTGAGGAAGATGCTGCTGTCCAAGTGGCTCACACAGTTAGGGATATTTTCAGATGAAGTTATATAATAGAGTCAGGCACAACATGTTGAATATTGGTAATATTCTCTATAATGATTGAACACAGGTGGAAGGCTAGTCTATGGAAAAAAGATGCTTGAAAATAATTCCATAAAAGATAGATTGTATACTGACTTCAGGCTTCATCATGGAAATACTTTGTTGTTATTATTATTATTATTATTGTTATTATTTTATAGGAAAATCTATCTGATGGTATCTGTGAGAGCTGCTCACCAGAGAAAGAGTTCCTTTTGGGATGAAAGCAGTTCTGTGGGTGAGAAAAGATTATTATTGTACATTTCTGACCTGTCACTCATATTCTGTATGTAATAGACAGCTGAATGCCCTCAGGGGTTTGTGTGTTTGTGTGCGTGTGTGTGTGAGAGAGAGTGAGTGAGTGAGTGAGTGAGTGAGTGAGTGAGTGAGTGAGTGAGTGAGAGAGAGAGAGAGAGAGAGAGAGAGAGAGAGAGAGAGAGAGAGAGAGAGAGGGTTGTGGACTGACAGCTAATATGAGACTCTGTCTAAGAAGAGACCCAAGAGAGACCAGTGTATGTGTCTGTCTGTGTGTGTGTGTGTGTGTGTGTGTCGTACCAACTAATTATCCAGCAGTCACATTGAACAACAAAAGCGTGGTTGTCATTCAGCTGATATTGAAAGTTCCTCTGTTCATTATGTGACAGTAAATCCATTACTCTGAAACAACATCACTGTAGTTAGTAGTGATACATCATGTTAGCAAATAGCTGCTTTGACCGTCATTGTCATTGCTCTAATATTACACTGATGATTTCCATAGCACATCAGATAAACTGTGATGAATGTGTCATTACTAACAACAGCATCAGTGTGGTTAGACGTATATCTTGCTCTGAGGAAAGACAGCATTGCCTTCATTATCAGGCCCCTATTATTGTTATTATTGTATTATTACATTAAGAAATATCATTGCAGTTACTACAAGTATAGTCCTCTCAAGTGTTCTTGTTATTTCAGGGATTTGGGATTATATCTGGATCCATTGTTTTGTTCGTCTTTGGTGGAAATAAGTGGGATTTTTGGATCCCGTTTGCCAGTCGTTCTCTTCTTGTTATTTACATATTTTAATGCGTGACTGAAATAGAAAAAAATATTTTGATAACAACCATGGTATGTTATCCTTGCTTCACAAATCCACAAAATGCTGTAATGCATTGCAAATATTTGATCTTTCCATTTCGATCTTGTGTTTTATTGTGCTACATACTGTATGCTACTATATCTTTCTGTTCTGTCTTTGTCAAGTTAGATGTAGGTAGGCTTAGGGCTGGGCGATAAAACGATTACGATATCTATCGCGATAGAACTTATACTCTACTTATATATATAGAAAGGTTGATAGAAATCATTGCTTGGTTGGTTAAGTAAGCAACTCCACACAGCGGAGAGAAAGCCTTGGAACAAAGTTAGGTTACACCAAAGACCTGTGAAAGAAGCGGTGGCGCTGGTTTTCATTATTTCCTATGGAAAAGTAGCGCTTTCGGCGCTTAAAACAGATACCTCACCTCTTTTAAGGGCTGAGCGCCGTGAGCGCTGGACCTGTTGTCAAGTTGAAACTATTTCAACTTTAAAAAAAAAAAAACATAAAAGAGAAAAAAGAAAAAAAAAAGCAAGGATTCAAGTTGGTTTGCATCAATAATGGTATATTTTCGGACTTCAACTTAAATGCATTATGTGCAGTTTCAGCATCATGGACAGCTCAACATAGAAATAATCCAAACAATTCAAACAAACAATTACAAACCAAACAATTTAAAACTGAAACAACAACATTTTTGCTTTGGAATGAGGAGAAGCCTCGCCCTTCTCGGCAACTACTGCTCTGCATTGAATAGCACTAGGCCTATGTGTTATGTATCAGCTGACATAAAAACAGCTTAAACAATTCCCTCAAATTAAATTAACAACAAAAGCAATGACATATTTTGCTTGGGAATGAAAAGTGTCTGAAACTACTTGTTGTTTACAATGAATTGCGCTTCGCGCTCTTTCAGCACTGTGGACAGCTCACGTCAGGCCTGGTGAGCTTGTTATTCATGCACTGTTCGCCTGGTAGGATTATTTAACACTAAATAATTGCTTATAGAGATTCTTTTAATTATGTGTATTTGCTTTAGTTTGAGAATTTACTAGTTCATATTAGTTGACACCGTTAGTAATGTTCGTAGTGAAAGAAATGACCCGCCTACCGTTTTGCTGTGAATATTGAACTGCTAACTGGTTCTAACTGCAATTAAAGCTGGCTGTTAGCTTTGAAACGGTGTCCGGTGCGTTATCTTTGATTGAAGTAACCACAGCTCGCCACAATATATATATATATATAAAAAAGTGGCTGAATTATTCAATGCTTGCATGTCAGTCAGGGGCCCATTGGGAGGGCGGGGCCCGTTTCAGTTGAAACGGGTGAAAGATAGCTAAGGCCGCTACTGCTCCCCGCTCCAGCGCTTCAAGTGCAGTCCTGCCTCGCATTGCGGTAGTTGCTGTATAAACCCTAGATGTGCTTTCTGTTTTGGTTGCTGAAGTTGAGAAGAGTGGTGGAAGGAAGGCAAAGAAAGAAATGAGTGTACTGTAAATGCAAAGTTTTACTTCACCCGTTGTGGGTCAAAATGAATAAGCAAGGTTCAAGAGTCTTCTGTGGATTCTTTATTCAGCCATGCATGGTTCAGTTCGGTGTTCCAAACAAGCAACAAAGAAGTGACAAAGAACGGAGTTTAGGATCCACTTATATAGGTTAAAGTAAACAAAACTATAAATCTTGGCCCATAGCCAAACCTACTTGGCTCAAAACCAACCCACCAGTTCGGACTTTTAACTGCGTGTCCACCTATAGAATCACTCAAAACCACACATAACCATATATAGTGATCATGCATGCATTCAAGCACTGATTACATCATTATAGTAAGTAGGACAAAAGACACTCCACTTTCCAGGACAAAGGAAATTAATTTTACCAAAAAATGCTAAAAAGGCTCCAAATACAGGAAAAATGGCCTTTAAACTTCAATAGCTCCTAGGTCAGGGGTACTCTAACTTTTTTATTAAAGGTCCACTTATGAATTTTATACAAGTTCAATGGTCTGGAACAATGGCAGTAAAACGCACCGACATAAATCAACGTCCATAACTTGTCCATAACATAACTTAACATAACTTATGTTTAAGTTGAAGCCTATACCTGGGCAGTTCAAAGAGAAAATTACTATATTTATCATTGAAACATATAATGAGAAATCTTAATACATATTAAGACATATTACTTGCTTTGGTGGCTCTGCATTATGTAATTAAGAAGTTAATTATTATTATTATTTTTTTTAAACTGACCCCTGAATTTGTTGTCCCTAACCAAGTCCCACCGCCTACAGCTGCATCTCCGGCAGGCTCGGCAGAGCTCCATCGGCGGAGGAGAAGGCAATGTGCTTCGTGGCTCCATGATAATAAATATTGGCTCAAACTGAGAAAATAATTGTTGTGCAGCATTCTTCGGGTTTTTTCCTCCATAACCATTGCATTTTTATAGCATTACGCCGAATCTCCAATATCCAGCTAACTTCACCACGGTTTGCTACCCGGGAGTTGTTGTGCTGTGGGAGAGGAGTGGCTGTCGGTGTGGAGCTGCCAGGAGCGGTGCACAAAATCCGCACGACTCAGACATCCAGAAAATCTGTAAGTATCTTCTCTAGCTAATTCAACACTAAAATATTTTTTGCTTGGCTAATATTTTGAATCTGTGCATCTGCAGTCACGTTGGGCTACCGGTATCCAGGTTATTCAGCTAATGTTAGCTAGCTAGTTGGTTACCCCGTCAAAATGCCTTACACATGCAAGCAGTGTAAGTTCAACACAGCTTCAATTTCTGTGATTATTAGACATGTTAAAATACACAGAAATCTTGCAAACTTTACATTTCCATGTGGGATAGCAGAATGCCCTACCACATATGTGACCCTTGGTGCCATTCAAAAGCACATGTATTCCACAAGAAGACAGTTACACCAGTACCAAAAAGGCACATTGAAGGAGTTGACTTGGCGTGCAGAATTGAAGGTTGTAGCTTTGTTTCAGAACATTTTTCAACCTTATGTGAGCATCTCCATTGGCACATTAGAGATGGGAAAAAAGTGTCATGCCCCTATACTCACTGTTATTAAAGTATTTCAGTAGCCGGAAGCACAAAAACACTTCTCCTTGTCCTCCCTGTGGTAGCCATGCCTCTACCAGTTCCACTGCCATCATGAATAGACAGTGAAATAGGTCAGACTTCCATGATGCTAATGATGAACAATCTGGCCATGTTTTATCTTTGAATGCAAGCTAAAATGCTTTTACCAGCCAGTACAATTCAGACCTTAATCAAAGAGATCCAGGAGGTGCACAATAATAGTTTGACTCACCTTTTGTCTAGAATGCATGAACAAAGCTGAATGTGCCTGAAAGCGATATTAGGAAGCTCCTTGATGGTCTCACAGAAGACAACCTTCTGAAAATGAGCAATGAAGGACTCTTTAGAACAGATCAAACATGAAAAACATTCTTTAACAGCAGATTTAGTTATGTCGAGCCAACTCAAATTTACCCGGGCATTGATGCTAATGGAAAGGAGAAGTTCTGCCAGTATGTGCCCATCAAAGATACAATTAAATCACTCCTCAGTCAGAACAAAAGCTGACACACAAACAACTCCTGACGTGCTGGAATGTCCCATTTGGAGATTATTCTATCTATTTATCTAACTATCTATCTGTAGCAGGTTGTTATCATCATCATATCATTGTCTGGCTGAAATTCTGGTGGAGCAAATTATTGGATTTGATGACAGTAGCATTGGATAAATGCCACAGAAATTATGTGATGTAAGTAATGACACTAATGAGTCATAATAATATAATGAATATGACCACAGTGATAATAGTAATGTGTCATGTGCGGCCCCACTGCAAGGCTAACTGGCTAGGGATGTGATGAAATGATGAGGAGACAGCCGACTTATAACTTGAGCCGTTAACTGGACTTTTATTACCCAGTTCAATACAGCTAGTATATGGGGTTGGGAGAGTGCCAACAACAACAAAGCAGCTCACTCTCAACCAGGTGTGTCAATCTTTTTTTCCATCGTCTACTTCCCCTACATTTTGTTTCACTTTTCTCTCTACTCCACCTCCAACCTTCAAAGCCTATTACAGCTGAACTAGGGGCAACTCCTTCCTCCAACACCCCACAGACCGGACGTTTAAATGTCCAGTCAAAATCATTCTGTAAATAGCCCTGCCAATATTTCCCCATCATGTTGCTTTAACGAGCTACAAGTGTTTTGATAGGCTTATGACTGAGCAGGGGTAGTC
Organism: Centroberyx gerrardi; assembly: GCF_048128805.1. Taxonomy (NCBI): domain Eukaryota; kingdom Metazoa; phylum Chordata; class Actinopteri; order Beryciformes; family Berycidae; genus Centroberyx; species Centroberyx gerrardi. The sequence goes on from NC_136002.1 coordinate 9,183,207, forward strand.
TCTACCAATCACAAGTGACCATATCACCCCATGTGGGTGTGTGTAAGTGCATAGTGCAGAGTTCTGAATAGGTAAGAGAAGCAAACATTTATCTCTGTGCGTGCGCGTGTGAGTTATTTGCGCTGGGATTTCTCCCTACGTTGTCGGAAGCAACTGTCTGGATCTATGTGTTTTTTCTTCGGTAAGTACTAAGCAGCCTAGCTGCAGAAGCCAGGAGGCAATATAATGTTTAGTATAAGCTCATTCCCCTCAGTAGAAAAGAGCAAATAAATGAATCATGATGGCGATTGACACCTGTCAATCAAAAATGCGTTGTTTGATCGTTGTAATCTGCATTTAAACTCTGTTATCAAATATGGCCAAAATATGTGCTTGGGGTTCCACAAACAAATAAGTAATTTAGAAAAATGTCAGCTCTGGATTCAGCTTTGTAGAAGACACTTACAGCTCAATAAGATCACCATTAGAAGAATCACATTTGATGACACTTTTTTTTCCCCCATTTTGTGATTTTGTGTTCTCACTGGATTTAGTTGGCTAAGTGACGTTTGTTCATCTTAGGTTGCTGACAGTGCTGACTGTGCTCTTCTTTGATTTAGCTTCACACGCCGTTGATAAGACTAAGTGCTGCCGACTGCTTCAGTGAAATTATACAGGAAAGCAAGTCTCTAGAGGTTATTTGTGAATTTACTATTGAATGTAATAATGAACAGGCACAGAAAGTATAAAATTGTTGCCAATTGATACTGATAAAACTGACTGACTCCTGTAGATTAGATGAAGGAAGATGATGGATGTTGCACCGCTACAATATCTACTTTAATGGAGACAGGTTGCCTGCTAATGAGACTAAATCACTACCTATAAGACTTCCATCAGCATCACAACCTAGCATTAATATATGCATGATATAGTGTAGCTCAATAGGTGGAGCATTACAAGAAAACAGGAATTTCTGTTGTCTGTCAACCAGGAGACTCAGCCCATCATGTGTGTATGTGTGGTACAGCAGTTTCCAGGTACATTTGACTTAAATCCTTAACTGATCAGCCATTAAACTACAGAACAGGAGAACATGAACCACTTTAAGTGACCAGTGATGGAAGAATCAATCCTACAACGCTTTTAGAGGTTACATGTGATCAAGTAGATACTGTGCAAAAGATTGTACAACTATAAAGTATAATGAGTTTATAATAAGTTTATTTAAAATGTAATACTTCACTCTGCATAGTGTAGCAGAGCCTTAGGGCAGCTACCAAGGTTACTGTGATTCTAGCTGAATCTTTGAATGAAAGCTTTGAATGTGACAGAACCAAAAGGTTATCCATAAGGTTATAAGGTAGGTATGTTTTATTAAGCAAGGTCCCTTGTTTTGACTGTAGAATAACTGGAACAGAGAAGTATCAGACATAATCTTTTTCCTCAAAAATAGTATCAGGTCTTGGATATGAAATTATTTTACTGTGACCAGCTTTGGTAGGAATTATTGTCATGGTTTAGTTTTGAAATTGGTCTTGATGTTAAATTCAGCTGCATGTGTTTTCCATTGCATCACTGCTGTAGAATGAATGCAGGCTGAGAGCAACAGCTCAGTGGTCTTGAACAGAGCAAACCTGTCAACATCAGAAAGACTCTGTAAGTACAGGATTACTACAGCCAAGGCTGAGCACGGCCATGTTGGACAGTGGAAGCACAGAGCTGGAGATCAATGGAGCAAAAATATCTTGTTATTCAATGACTGAACTGCAGATCCCCAGAGCCTGAGACACAACTGCTCTGTGGAGAATATGTGACTGTATGAAACACTATGCCTTACATTAAATATTAATGAGTTTAATGAGATGTAGCTGTTGTTTGAGATTGTCTAGACAATGTTTACATTATATGGCTATGATGAAGATGTTTGTTTATTTAGTTATTTTTCTACAGTCAGTACCTTGATACAGTAAATCTTGCAGATTGTTTCAATCAAGAATGCTCACTCCTTTTTCTATATTTCACTTAAAAGCAACAACTGTGGCAGAGCAGTCTAAGCCTGAAGAGAGAGACACAACAACACATGATCCTAAACCAGTGAGAAGTGAAGTAATGGGATTTAGAAACCAAAGCAAAGTCCTGGTCCAGGCCCAGCCCAGCCTCCAGCACTTTAATCACATAAGCTCATTTTTCTAAGGACAGTCATTTCAAGAGGACAACAATAAGCTCTAATTAGATTTAGAACAGAAACCACTGAAATAACATTAGCAGAAGCTGCTGTCGCTCTTTGACTTAAAAATGTAAATGAAGACACATAATCCTGCTTGAGTTGATTGAAAAACTATTTTCCTCTGTGAGAAATATACAGCTTTACAGCCACTGGAGAGGTTTGTGTAATGTTAAGAAGCTTTAGGGAAGAAAACAAAAGAGATAGATAACTTTGTTGTCTTCCTTAACCCACAGCAGACAGGCAATCATACATTTTGATTTGTATTGTGGTGAAATCCTGTCAGCTTTCAACCACAGAAGCCTTGATCAACGTAGCTGCTGCAGCATTGTGTGGCAGTGGATTGAATAATAATCCTTTAATCTTCCCATTTAAGAATGTCAGTCAAAAAGACTCACTTGACTGCAAAGAATGAAATAATGTATGAATATACTATCTGCCAAAACCACAAAGCTTAGATGACCTTAGATGAAGTCTGCTGCTTCTTAACTAGTGCAGTCTAAATACTCAAATGTCAAGACAATCAATACACCTGCACAGATTACATCCTGGGTTGTATTGCAGAAAGTGGGCTATGGAATGTAAACATGCTGGCGCACACACACACATGCACGCACACACACACACACACACGCACACACGCACACACGCACACACACACACACACGCGCACACACGCACACACACACACACACACACACACACACACACACACACACACACACACACACATAATCTTAGTCCAGGTTACTGCCTTATGGCCTCATCACCATGAGACCTGCAGCAGTCACTTCACCAGCAGAGGAGAAGACTGACAACCACAGGATGAACACTGTAAGTAGATAGAAGAAGTTCATCTGTACTGCACTTCTCTCTCCCTCTCTCTCTCTCTCTCTCTCAGAGAGAGAGACAGCGAGGGAGAGATTTTCTAAACCTCAGGGCTTCATCTTTGTGTCTCCATGCTGTGTGATCGCCTCAGGAAAGGCAACTACTGTGTCAGTAATAGAAATGTGAAGCGTTTGGCTGAAGAGTGGACAGCAGGACTATTTCATCTTTTTGCACACATCAGTACATTGGGGAACTTATACTGAGGCAAGGTGCCAACCTCTACCTCCTAACTCAGTGTGTATTATAATACATCGACCGAACACACTAATTCAAAACATCTCTGACAACAACTAGCAGTTGACAGCAGTATTTATCACACATTCCTCTCACTGGGTTCTGGACTGTAGATATTATTAATGAAGTCATTTCTCAGTGATCAGACTCAACCGACAAACAGTCTTTACTGGATTTATTACAGGACTGTGATACTGTATATATTGGGTCATATCAGAGCAGCTGTGTGTGTGAGTGAATGGAAAGTCTTACTTTGTCATCTGAAGTCCTATATACCAGCAGGTGGTGTCCTCGCCGCCTCTCTGGCACACACACACACACACACACACACACACACACACACACACACACAGTTGGCACAGGTTCAGATAATAGCTTCTTACCTAGAAAAAGAGACAGAAAAGAAGAACAGACATCATAACCAAGGTCATGCTATAGAGCATCAACAATGTCATCCTGCGCTGTTTTTCCATGCCTGATGCCTCATAATGAACTTCAAGTGAAGTATTTTCCAGACAGACCAACCTACTCATATTGATATTATATATTCTGTTACACAGATTCAATCCGTTCAATCTTAATATTTTGCATTTTGCTGAACTGTGTCTTAAAGTGCCTCAAGAAAGAGCACAGGAAGCTAAACAGTTTTGCAACTTGCTGATCTGTATGAAAAAGTATATAAAATATCCATTAAGTGACTGTGCTGTGCATTTTTGACTCCATCTGCATTTACAATTTCATTCACTGAGCATAATAACCATCATATTTTATTGCTAGTTACAAAGACAGTGAGAGATGTCTGTACTGTCAGAAGAGTCCTTGGTGAACAGCAGCTAGATTCAACAACCATAGCAGCAGTGAAAACAAGAGAAACTAACTGATATCTGATATGAAAAAGAAATATATCCAAAAAGGCCAACAGATGCAAAATGACTGATGTTTATTTATAGAAGTTCATAAAAAAACTGCAAAGTCTTTAATGTGCTGTACAGGAAGAAAACTTCCCCTAAAACTCTAAGATCTTTTAATAGCTAGTGTAGGTGTATGAAGCAGATAGAAGGACATGAATTCTTGTGGTTTTCAGGAAATCCTCCCTGAGGCAGCGTGGCCTACATAGTCTTCTTCATCAAGCTCCACTACTGCATTTCAAGCTGCTGCTTTCTGGGGGAGAAGATGGATTAAGAGAGATAGGAGAGAGTGTGTCTATCTATATGTCTCTCTCTCTCTCTCTCTCTCTCTCTCTCTCTCTCTCTCTCTGTCTCTATCCCTCCATCTCTCCATCCCAATCTCTTCCTTGTCTTCCTCCCCTGGGAGTTTGTAGCTCTGGTTCCTGTGTGAGTCGACTCAGGAATATGTGGGATGTTAAGCCCAGCCAGCCAACCAGTCCCAGAGGAGACAAGCCCTCTGACAGTAGCTGAGACAAAGACAGTGGTGTGTATTCATAAAACCTACTGCCAGGGTTACTGTGATGGTATGTGGCTCATACCGTGGCGGTAGGCGTTCACCCTATTCATAAATGCAGATTACCGCCTCAATTTACTTCCTCACTAGATGTACTATGTGGATTTATAATCACACTAACCGCCTACTACTATCACAATATTATCACAGTTCCAGTTTCCACTTTATGCATAACGACATTCTCCTGTTTATAAGTGGGCGCCTGCCACCTTTCTCTGAAAATACAACTTGACAGGCAATGAGTTTGTGGCTCTCAACAGGTAGTGTGGATACATTGACACGTGGATATCAAATATGTAACAGCTCATTAACATGTTGATTGTCATTGGCTTTCACCAGGGCGACCGCTGACAATAACGGCACAGAAATGTGACACTCTATGTCTTCTGAAGACATAGAGAGATCACTTATATTTACAAAACAAAAACATTACGACGGAGGACCAAACTCAATTAAAGTTCTGGCATATAAACTTAAGAAGCAAATTTGTAAATCCTACATTATTAAATTAAAAGATGATAATACTAAAATCATAACTGAGAAAGAGGAGATAGTGGAGGCATTCGAAAAATTTTATGAAAATTTATATAAGGACGAACTAAAATGGAGATAACAAAAATGGAAATGTATCTGGGAAAACTTAAACTAAAACAAGTCGCTTCACATCAGAATGCGTCCCTTATAAAAGCGATATCAATAGATGAAATATCAAGACAAATACAGAAACTTAAAAAGGGTAAGACTCCAGGGGACGATGGATATACAAATGAATTTTACCAAGAATTTAGGGAATTACTGACACCAATCCTACATAAAGTCTATAATTTTGCATTAGATTCAGGAACCTGGGCACCAACCTGGAACTCATCAGTAATCACAGTCATCCCTAAAGAAGACAAGGATTTAACTGAGTGCTCATCATACAGGCCAGTATCATTATTAAATACAGATCAAAAAAATATTATCTTCAATAATAGCAGAGAGGTTAAAAGAAATAATGCCAAATATAATAAATAGAAACCAGTGTGGTTTTGTTATTAACAGGTACTTAGCTGATAATATAAGGCGTACTTTAAATATAATTGATCACTGTCAAAAAAATAAAAAAGATTTGCTGTTGCTAACAATCGATGCAGAAAAAGCATTCGATAGGGTACTTTGGCCCTATATTTTTAAGACAGCAAAAGCCTTTGGTTTTCATCCTAAATTCATCTCATGGTTACAATTAATGTACAAAAACCCTGTAGCACAAGTAAAGGTCAATGGTACCCTATCAAGACGTCTAAAAATACATAAGGGAACCAGACAGGGAGATCCACTGTCCGGCCTGATTTTTGCCATGTGCATGGAACCTCTGGCTGAAGCAGTGAGACAGCAGAACCACATTAAAGGAGTAACAATAGGACAAGAGGACCATAAATTGGCACTGTACGCCGATGATGTTATCATGTATATAACATCACCTGAAACCTCACTACCTGCCTTAAAGGAAACAATAAAAGAATACAGTGAATTCTCAGGATATAAATTAAATGAAACTAAATGCGAATCAATAACCATTGGTAATGAATTAACGCAGATGGCTAAGAATAATTTCAAGTTAAAATGGAATCAGAACAAAATAAAATATTTGGGAATTTTTATTCACAAGGACTTGAACGAAATGTATGAAATTAATTATCAGCCTTTAGAAGACAAAATCAAACATGAACTAAATAGGTGGAAAATGATACCAGAATCCATTTTTTGCCGAGTAGATACAATTAAAATGATGATCCTCCCACAGTTTCTCTTCCTGTTTCAGACCTTACCAATTCCAATTCCTACAGCATCTTTTAAACGGTGGTATAGATTATTAACTAACTTTCTCTGGAATAATAAAAGGAAAAGAATAAAATTCAATAAATTAATCAAAGCAAAAGAATGTGGTGGTTAGCTGTTCCTAACCTGCAGAGCTATTTTAATGCAATACAAATAAACACAATAATGATATGGTCGAAGGACAGAGCAGAAGCAAAGTGGCTATCGATTGAGAAAGAATCCATACCAATATCCATAAAAACATTACCGTATATAGACAAAAAGGATTATTCACAAACCAAAGGACTAAACAGATGGGTAGATAATACACTAAAAAGCTGGAAAAATATATGTAGAATCCACAAAATAAATGACCTGGTATACTTCCGAGAAATGGCATGGGATCCCCAATTTGAACCAAACAGAACGGATAACATACTGCAACTATGGGCATCAAAAGGATTAAAAACATATTCACAAATGCTGACCAACAATACCATAAACTCATTTCAGTCATTAGTCTCTAGTTATGATTTGGCACAAAGTAATTTTTATAAATATCTGCAAGTAAGGACTTATCTTTCAAAAATTTTTAAAAACCAAACTACTACAGAAATGCACCCTTTAATTAGCTTTCTGATTAAAAACCATAACAAGGTAATCAAAAACTCTATGTCAAAAATATATAAAACTCTTGAGAACAATATGGAACCAATAATGGCATTCAACAAAAATGGATCTCCGAAATAGGAGATCAGCTGAATGAAGAAGATTGGAGGCAAGTATGCAGAGAAATTCATAAAACAACAAATTCTAAATATTGGAGGGAATTTGCATGGAAATTATATACAAGATTCTTTCTTACTCCAAATGTACATTCAAAAATTAACACATCAATGAAATCAGACTGCTGGAGAAAATGCGGTGAGACAAAGGCAAACCACTCGCACATTTTCTTTTTCTGCCCTGTTTTAAAATCATTTTGGCATTTAGTCATAGCGGGTATTATGGGTATTTTTAATATGAAAAGAACAATCAACCCTATATATATTATTCTTGGAAAATCACCACCAGAGCTAATGCAGGAAACGGACCAGTACCTATATAGAATAGTCAGAATCGCAGCCCTGAAGCAAATAACTAGGAATTGGCTAAAACCTGCAAGTCCATCAGCTCAAAGATGGAAAGTAACGATACAGGAAATCTCAGAAATGGAGAGAATAATTTATAGAGTTAGAAATGAAGAGACAGAGTATAAAAGACGTTGGTTTAAGTGGATGAGACATGAGGCCATCAATTAATTTATGAAATTACTTAAACTTAGATTAACAAAATAATTTACAAAAGGACAGAGGCAGATCTTGGGAAAACAAATAATCATAGACATACTCAGTGAACACATCTTCGAGGAGGAGTAGATACATACACACATACACCTTTTTCTTTTCGTTTGTTTGTCCTGGTTATCTTTAGTTAGTATAATTAACAACCTTTTTAGTTAATTTATATAAGTGAGTGTAGATATATCCGTATGCGTGTATGAAGCTATGTATGTACATATAAATATTTGTGTGCACACGTGTGTATAGGTATGTATGTGTATATATGGATGAATATGTAATTACTCTTGTTTTTTTTTTGTTTTTTTTTCTTCTCTTTCTTTTCTTCTGTGTGTATCACCGGGTGTATAAAATACAAAAAATGGAAAAAAGAAAAAATTGCAAGGACATGAAAATATACTAGACATCTTGTGGTTGTACTGATTTATGAATTAATTGCAATAAAAGTATGAAAAAAAAAAAAAAAGAAATGTGACACTGCTCCGGTAGACAGCGCTGCAGAATTTTTATGAATGAGCTCAAAGTAGCGAGCCGTTAAGTTTCCGTGGCGCAAAGAGTTTTATGAATCTGGGCCATTGTCTCTCTCTCTATCTCTCTCTCCCTCTCTCTCGCTCTCTCTGTGAATCTGATGTAAACATGTGTAACATCAGCGCTTTACTCTTGATAAGAGACAATCTGGTACAAACCAAATGAAACAGAATAAATCAGATGTGTCTTCATTGGTTAACCAGTGCAGCTTTCTCCAGTTTAGCGCTAGATTTATTAAGACCACTTATGCAAATCAAGTCAGACACAATTTTCCCATTAGAGTAGCTGAAGTGCAATATATAACATTGAGTATGCATGTCTACCAGGTGAGGCATGTATGGCAAGCCACTTTAACATTGTAGAGGGGAGAGAGCAGACTGTGATTCCCCTGTGGCTGAGCCAGAGGCCAGCAGAGGAAGGATTGACACAAGTTTTGTCAAGCATTGATACAATAATGTCAATATCATTATGACTAAAAATAATACAACTTGGCAATCATATATTCTTTAAATCTGACCCTGGAAAGAATAATTATTGAATGGGACATGCTCTTTCTTATTGGTCAGGTGCCTTTGAACGAATAAGCCAGCAGTTGCACAATTACAGGCGAAACTGACACGCTTTGGCTTAGTAAATAGATGGGACTGATACATTTCAGTTATCTCCTCAAACACTTTTGCTCCCTAACACTAAACATATATAAGCTCAACACCACTAACAGAGGCTGTTTGGTTTCTACATTCATTTTAAAGGAGCAGTTCACTGCACAGGATTCAATCTGAAGAGGTGAATGAATACAAACTGAGTCAATGTGACCAGTGACATGGCAAGCTGGGGGTGAGTGTAAAACATGACCATGTACATAAATGTCATCACACACGCATGCACACACACACGGAAACACGCACACACGCACACACACACACACACACACACACACACACACACACACACACATAGAGGTTGAGGCCAAGAACACAGACTAGAGTCCCTGTGTAGCTGACTCATCTAGTTGTTACAAAACTGACAGGAAGGTGTGAAGAGAGGACACACACACACACACACACACACACACACACACACACACACACACACACACACAAAGTCAGGTTAATCCCTAGCTGTGTGTCAGCTGGTATTTCCTATTCTAGAGGGAGATGGGCTGTGACAGTCATTACTGCAGCACACACTCCCTGAATAAGAAACCAGCCACCGCTTTTACACTGGAAATACACTCACAAGGTCACACTGCTCTTTTATTACCTGGACAGGAAGAAAGAAAGAAAGAGGAAAAAATAAATTATCTTTTGGATCTTTTGTAATTAAGAAGGCATTCAATTTTAAAATATATCAAATAATTCAACACCTACATTAAAGTTGATCCTTTTCATGCAAACATGTTGCATATGGGTGCTCACTTATTGAATTTGACAATTAAATACAAAGTAATTGGTTTAAAACAGTATTTCTACCTATTTTAAAATCTCACTTTGAAGGCTAAACGGCCAAACCGGAAGTCATGACAAATTACTTTTTCTTCCTTCAATGTTGTTCTCATATTACAGCTTAATTAAAACAAAGTGCTTTTTAATCTTTGCTGTAGTTTGAGGGAGAGGACTCCTATGGAGCGTCGTCTGGCAAAGACCAATGAGAACATTCCTTTAAAATGTGATAAATGGCTTATTTAACTAAATGTTGAATGATGAGTTGTTTGTGTTCACTCCACTTTGGAGATAAACAGATGAGTAATGGTCAGTAGGCTCTGATGTGTGTCTGTAGCTGTTCTTAATTCAACCCCAAACCAAAGCCAGCCGTCCTTAGAAGAGACGACAAGGAGGAGCGGAGACTGGAGGAGAGGAGCTGCAGGTGGAAAACTGGTGATTCTACAGTTCCTTCATCTTACTGATGATTTACTGAGAGAGACCTGCTGTTGTGCCCTCAAGCAAGGCACTCAACCTAACTGCTTTGGTAAACATCCAGCTGAGGAGATTAATAACTTTATTCAAATTCAACCTGAGGTGAGCAGCCCCAGGTAAGAGCATCTGTGTTGGGAATACAGGAATCATCAGGGGGAAGCTGAGAAAAACCTGCAGCTGAAATTACCATAAAGCATACAGGTAACATAGTTCATAATATCAGCAGTACAAAATATTGCTTGCTTAAACAACATAAAATCAAACTGAAAGTCATTTTATTTATTATTGCTGGACACGGCTGGAAAACAATGCCTGATACACTGTATGTGTGGACTCATATATGTCACAAACACACTGGGGGAGATATAGTTTTAAAGTTAAACTCATGAACATAGAATTTGGTGGCCAGAAAGGCTTTGGAGCAAGGAACAATCCGGCTCTGTGATTTCCGCTATTAGAAGATTTTTTTTTTTAGCCATAACTATGCAACAAGCAGAGAAGGATACTTGATTCCAAATGCAGAGAGTATGTTTGCAGGGTCAATAAATCAATTTCACTTAAATTGTAAATGATAGCAATGATGTTTTTTGGTGTAACAGCAAATTGGAGAATTGTTCAGCATTGGGGGAGGTTTGCAGTCTCCACCTTCTAGTTTCAAACAGTATCATCTACAGGGTATGGAAGACCTGAAATGGGACATGAGATATGCCTGTTCAAATTCTAGCCACTTTTAACATTTTAGCTGATTATCACAACACCACATGGCCAATCAGCACTATATCTGTTCAGTGGCCATTAGGGCTGCCCTTCTACCACTGGACCAGGTTTTGGAAAAATTAGCAGGGTGGTTATGTCTAAACTTGAAATGAGCTCTCCAGTGCAAAGTTGTTTGATTGGGCCAATAATGGAGGGTTTGCCTCTTTTTATGTCTGCTGATAGGCCATAAAGTTTGATGGTGTTGCATGAATCTGTTCGTACGTTATATACCTTTTTGTGAGAAGCCACACTCACCACCATGCCCCCTTTAGCCAGTTGGTATGACAAGTTAATCAGTTCTTCCTTACCCCATGACCAATCTTTCCACAAGGGTTTGTGCAAATCCATTGACATGTTTTTGAGATATTCTGCTAACAAACAAACAAACAAACAAACAAACAAACAAACAAACAAACAAACAGACAAACAGATGGAATGGGTAAAAACATAACCCCTGTCCAACTCTGTTAGCGGAGATAATAATATATTACAGAGACACAGACCAGCTTCTATTTTGAGTCCCACAAGATAGTGAAACCCTAGTAAATAGGCAAACACACACACACATCTCCATACACATCCTCCTCCTACACAGACTGTAACAAAGCTCTCTTTATCCGTTGCCTTCAGTCAGAAAGCCCATTGAGATCCACCTCTAAACAGACTGAATGAGTAAACACACAGCCATTCCTCTCCTGCAGTTCACATATTTATTAAGGTGCTGTGGAGATTTTCATTAGTAGGAGAGTCACAGCAGGAGAAAGACACACAGCTACCAGGCTTCTGATTGGCTAGTTCCTCTCTGCTTAGAAATAGAGACACCATGACCAATCCTTGGGTCTGGCTGGCTATTTATTAGATAACATTATTAGGTAACAGGTAGCAGATGACTGAATAACACCGTATTTGGTTTCCCGTGGGTGCAGAGTGTGGATTTATCCAACAAACTAGAGCTGTTTCTATTGATTTACTGATATTTCAGCTGGTAATAAATAGACCTACATGTGAGGTTATGGCTATTAATGTACACTGATTCACTGCTAGTAATGCATCACTATATTGAGTGATACAAAAATTTCAACAGTTAAATGTGTGAGTTGCTATTGGTTATTCCACTGATGCACTCCCTCAACTAGACTGAAACAAATGCTTCTATGTCTGAGTTAGATCCATCCTTGCTCTGTTCACCACCCACTTGTTATTCAATACACACTCTATACGTTAATTGACAATAATAGTCATAACCCAGCATGCAATTGGGTGCCCAGCCTTTTGAACCTGTTGATTAAGATCTATCTGATCACCTGAAATCCCCTGGTTTCACCACGGAAGCAATTAACCACTTCTGTAATTCAATAATTTAGTGTGTGAGTGTGTGTGTGCATGCTGGGATGTGGAATGATGAAGGTGAACCTCTAAGGTTGGTAGCTATGTTGTGGTGGGAGATAACACAATATTAGCTTGACATGGTTTGGATTTCCAACAGGAGTCTGATACTTGACGGGTCCTACTATACACCGCATAATACCGCACAGTACAGCATAACACCGCATACTACTGCATACTACTGCATACTACTGCATACTACTGCATACTACTGCACACTACTGCATAAATACCTAATAATACCGCATACTGCTCGCCAGGCACCCTGGTGAGCGAGGTGCCATAGAAGCAATTCTAAACAAGTTATTCCTGGGAATTTTGACAATGGACGGCAGAACCGATGTGGACCACTCCGCATATTCAGCATACACATTCTGCTAACTAGCGCTGAATTCAAGGAATGCGCCAGGACAAGCCATACCTTGCAACAAACTGGATGCCTCAGTGACACCCAAACACTGTCACCATGCGAAATAAGACCACAGCAAACATGTGGCTTGGACACACACACACACACAAACACACACACACACACACACACATGTACACACACACGTGTGCACACACACACACACACACACACACACACACACAACCGGGACCCCCTGCAGTTCCCATTATGCAGTGTTTAGTAGGACCCCTTTTGACAGTTGTTCTATTATTCTTTTCTGCTGTGTTCAATGCTGAGTTTAGCTAAAAGTGAATCAGTGGGCTTAGACACACACACACACACACACACACACACACACACACACACACACACACACACACACCTGCCATAGCAGCTGAGCCACTCCATCATAGTGATTAACCATACACCATTTCACCAGAAAAACACTTTCACTCCCACACATCTTAATTTCACTCCGGACAGAATATTGAAATGTTTCACTGCTAGACTGTTTCACACAATGAAAACCAACCACAACCAACGCAGTTCAACTTGATTTCTTTCACAAATGTCACTGAAAAACCAATGATTTCCTGTCAGAGGCGAGGCAGGGGGAATTGGATCATGTGACCGGCCATTTCACATGTATTGATCCTGGCATCATTTCCAAGACATTATTCAAAGCGTACAGATGGCCTCTCAGGAAGAAGCTGTTCAGCACTGTGCAGCCTCTTGTCTGTTATCTGCTTTTATTCATCCAACATGTTTTAGGTTACATTGAGGTCTCATCACTGTCCTGCGGTCATCACAGAAGTGTCCAGTGGATCCGATCAGCGTTTTGTGGTTGATTCCATTTGTTGAAGACAGTGAGAGAGCAGAGAGATAACACAGAGTTTAAACAGTATTCACTACTTTTCTTTTTGGTTTGATAATCAGTCTCTCCTTTTGATTTCAAGGGGAAACTCCCACTGGGATGATGGGTTTGTGTTTGGCTGCAGGAATAAACAAATAACTGCAGCAGCAGTCTGCTAGAATGTTTCTTTTTATGTCTGGGAGTGTGAAGGCTTCCCGTGTTCAGACGACGACTTGACATTCAAAACAAAAAGTCGCTGCCAACATCCATACAGAATCAAGCGATGTGCTTTATCAACATCGTCTGTCCTTAGCAACTGACTAACCAAGTACAGCAGAGCTGAAGCAATGAAGAAACTAGTTCTCAACTTTTTTCTCTGTCATTATAGTGGATTCATAAAATTCAGTGAAATAGACTTTTTAGAAACTTAGAAATGTTTCATTTCACAGCAGTTTTATGAAATGCTTTGAGCTTTGACCCGTTCCCTTTTACTGTGCACATCTATTATCCAGGAAACAGCCACTGCTCCACATTCAAATCCAAAGGTCAAAGGACAGATTTTAATGCCATTCAATTAACTCAATAACGATTCCTAGTTTTTCAGCTGAATGGTTTCTCATATTCTTTCTCTTCCATCTGACATCATGTTTCCTCTCCAGTAGGTAGGAGGTGAAAAGCCTTGAAACCGAGGTCAGAGACTCTGTGACTTCTGGATCTGTGGTGAGTTTTTCTCTACAACAGGACACAGGCAGCAGAGCAGGTTGAAGGTTGACTGGAGTCTGAGAATCTGATCCAGATCTGAGCCTGAACCCCAAACATTTCTGTCCCAATATGAACTGAGTTTGATGGGTTTTGGTATAAGATCCTTACTGAAGAGCATGAGCCTCTGTATGTGTCTGCTTCTGACATTTGTTTTCCCTGAGGCCATTTTAAATGGTTCTCTATAGAAGGAGAGTATCCAGTGACAATACAGTCATCACTGTTTTGTGTGGCTGTAATCCAATCAGCTCTATATTTGGAGTCTCAGACATTGAGAGACTGAGAGCCACCAACACTGACAACTTCACAGAAACTTTACACCACTGACACTTTGATTTGCAGTTAATCTAGCTTTCTTTTTATAACTGGCCTATTTCACTCTACAGTAGAACTTCATATACAGTATGTTGCTTAAAATTGCCCCAAAAAGGTTAATGGAGTTAATGGAGAGGTCTTGAACTCCACAGAAGAAGGCATGCACAAGTACACACAAACGCACACACACACATACAACCATTTCCTCCATCCCCCTGTCTCCTCCCTTCTCCTCCTTCGCGCCTACCTTCTACCTGCCCCCTCTCCTCCCTGCTCTGAGAAAGTAGTAGAAATAGACTCTACACAGATGAAGACAGATAATGGAGGTTTGGTAATTATCTTCATCTGTGCTTTGGTCTTCCCTCTTCTAGTTCAGTCTTTATTCCAAAGGTCTTCTTTTAGCCCTCCATCACTGATTCTTGGATGTAGTACAGGGTTTTCTGAGATAAAGAAACCTCAGATGGCCCTTCATCTAGATTCACAACCAGCAGAGCAGCACTGCAGACCATGAACTTGTTTTACATTTTCCTCTGGTACTAAATCACAAAGGCAGCATGGCTGCACCATGATCAGCAGCATGTATTCAGGATGTACTGACAGAGGGAACTGGACCAGCTAAACCTGTTCTACCTTAACACTTTACATAGAGGGAAGATTCAGATGACCAAAGACAGTTTACAGCCTCTCATTCTGCTCACTGGGATATCACAAGTATCTTTGAAGCAGCACAAAGAGCCTCTGGATTAACCCTAACCCTAACCATAACACTCTAAAACTGTTCCAGCTTCTTCATACCAAGCCAGACAGGCAAGAAGAGAGCAGAGCAGCAAGGCCGACTTGACTACAGAACAATTCAAACCAACACGTGACTCTGGGTTTAGTCCTCCATCCATTTCCAGCTCTAACAAGACATTGTCCATCTGGAACAACACTTCATAAACTGGAGACACTGATAGTAGAGACTTCGAGACACTTAGAGGGACGGTGGGCGATTGTAAAAACCATCAGAGTTAAATGAAGTCTATAACAACGGCTTGAGTAGTGAGGTTTTATGGTCCACTGGAGAGGATTGGTATTTCATGGTTTAATAAACACTAACAATACCAGATGGACAGAGTACAAAGTACAGAGAGTAGAAATGACCTAAAATGTATACAGTAAATTAAATAAATTAAAGGTTTGATATGAAAATCGAATCCCCTCATTTTTTTATTTTTTTATTTATTTAGTTATTTTTGTTTGCTGTTGTCCAAAACCAACAAACACATTCACGCATTTACACACAGTGTTGCAATGACTCATAGTGGTTAAAGATCTTACAGAGTAGTGGCAATGAATATAGTAGTTTTGATGAGAAAGTTAATGAGGAAACACACATCTCTCTCTCTCTCTCTCTCTCTCTCTCTCTCTCTCTCTCTCTCTCCATTTAGTCTATTAGAACAATTGTTAGACTGTAACTGATCTGAGTGAAGAGCTACTTGACCAAAATGTGTGAACAAATGTCCTCATCTGTCATTAACAAACCTTTTAATCCACTGTTCTACCAAAAAGCAAGATAATAGTATCTTCATTCTACAAAATTATATGAAATGGGATTCCACCAGCAGTCTTGTACTGACATGATATCAGAGGTTTTGACTTTTGTTTTCCTCAACAGGATTAGCTGTACGAATAAAGGATTAATAGAAATGAGAAATGCGGTTGTATTTAATGGGTGAACGCTAATACAAGCAAAGAGCTTTAATCCTATTCATAATGCAGTCTTACCTCTTAATTTGATTGACTATCATGTAAAAACAAACCTCCACATTTATCTATACAGCAATGCATAAACCTACAGTAACACTTTCAGCGCTGTGCTGCCAGCTAAGAAAGATGCTATTTACAGTGTTGTTAATAAAAAGCTTATTTTCTGCTATGGTGAATTAATCATTGGACCAAAGGTAATTAAAGGAACAATCATTAAAATGGACTAATATGGACATCTAATGCCAGCCATAGCAACTAGAGCAACATCGGCAAACGCGTATCCTCCTCTACAAGTCTCAGCCAAGGAGGTTCTTGTCTCAGCCAAAGCCCCTAGCTCCGCCCCAACCTCTCAACCATTCCATCCCTGAGCTACGGTGGCCTGAAATTGACAGAAAGTATGAACTGGCGTTTAGGTAGTCACAACAGACACTAGCCAAGTAGCGTTACAGTTCAGAACTGTAAAGTGAAGAGGAAACATATTCTGTTGCAAACTGTTATGAATGTTTCGAACATCCCACACAGTTACAGAAATATTATACAGTAAGTCAAGTTAAAGATGGAATCAATAGCTAGCAATGCTATGTTATCGGCTAACGCAGAGGTCTAGTGTCATGGGTAAGGTTAGTGTCATGGGTTTTTAAGGGGTTTTTTCATGGGTTGATTTGTGGAGACACTAGTAATTAAGTGGATTTTTCATGCCTTTTATGCATGGTTTACATGGTTATTAAAGAATTATTAATGGAAAGTTCCTGTCTCTTTGAATTTTACATTAATTAGAAAGTAAGGAGTCAACAATTGTGTGTGTTTAAGGTGGTTTTGATGGGGTCTCCTCCATTAATAACTCCCTTAAATTTAAGGGAATTTTGCATGAATTAAAGGGTGAATTAAATGTAATGTTATTTTAAGGGATTACTGGTTGGTAGAAAACACTAACCAATTTTACCCAATACCGTTTAGCTGCTTATAGCAACAGGTTGTTTGTGAGAATATTGCTTGACATAACTATTTATGCGCAGCGAAGCTGTGGCAAGCTAGCATTTGCTATGTTGCATCAACAAGAACAGTTAGCTAGCTAGCTTGTGTGGCTAACGTTAGTTACATCACAGACTGCTTACCTGCCCAATAAATGCAAGGCCAACTCGGTCTTGAAGTTTTTCAGAGTCCTAGCTACCTCCACCATTTCAAATGCTATAGCAATGTTCACTTAGGTTTTGGAGCCGGCTTTGTTATTGGCCTTTTTGGCTTTAGAACAAGGCTTTTTAGGCTTTGTTGCAGAGGTGTCTTGCAAAGCCTATCGTTTGGTCGCTGTATGTTCTTTCGTGATTGCGTAAATGAAACTGAAAGAAGTTCTGGAGGGGGGTAGTTCAGGGGGCGGAGCTTGAACATATTGAAATGCCTGGGGGTGTGGAGCATTTCCACCAAATCAGACAGGCCGGACTGCTTGTTTAGAAAGTTTGAAATCTCAGCAGCCATTGAGGTAACAGTGGAGTGACTAGCATTGATCAGCAACACTTGTAATAAATTATGGTCATTTTGTGCAACGAGCCAGTAAACTATTACTGATTATAACAAATATGTGGTGCTACCTAAAATCCTGTGTGATGTTTTTCATTCTCATTCTCAGTTTTAGGGTTAGGGTTAGGGTTAGTACTGAAAAGTATGCAGTATGCAGTACTGAAAACAGTGTTTGTAATTTTTTATTTCTTAAATTGTGTGTGGGAAGAACCTATTGAGATAAATCTGAGAACATTGTATTGAAGGACTGCAGGTTTAACAGCAGAGATTACCAGAACAACTCATTGAGTTCATCAGTGTGTCTGTCCCTCCCGCTGGAGAGACTGACTGACTGAGAGAAGAAGGAATTAGACGGAGACTGAATGGACCATCTTACCACACTTAATTTCTGGTGTGTGTGTGTGTGTGTTGCTTGGCTCTGCAGCCTCCAGAGAGAAGAAACAACACTCAACACAACACACTTTCTGCTTCTGAGCTCATTTGGCAGCGAGGACCATGTGTGTCTCTGTGGGCTAAAGTGTCTAGGAGCAGTCTACTCTAGTGTGTGTGTGTGTGTGTGTGTGTGTGTGTGTGTGTGTGTGTGTGTGTGTTTCTGTGTGAATAAGAGAGTGAGAGATAAATAATCCCATTTGCATTTGAACCGGTCTGTTGTGTATCAGGCCAGCAGGCTGGCTAAACCTCTCCTGGCTTAAATGAATACAAGAGGATGGATGGATCACAAAAATATCAACTGGAGGAGCAAAATAAATACGTTTTTCTACAATGAGAAGAGGAATGGAAAAAATCTGACGTTAGTGGCGCACAAAGTCAAAAAACATCAAACGATCAAAAAAAGACACACAGTCTAAATTGTCCTGCTGTCAATCAGTCTGTTTAGAAAGAACAAGCTGTTGATTAAAGAGCGAGGAGTCACATTAATTCTTTCAGTTTCTCTGTTGATTCTCACAGTCACAGAATCATCATCACTTTTCTCCATAAACATCAGGATAAATTATTCAGCAGCTAGTAATCTGTCAGCTCATAACAAAACTGATTTGTGTGGACTGCAGGAAAACCCGCCAGTGGAAACTTCAAAATGAGTTTAGTGTGAGATGAGAGAAAATAGAAACAAATTGAGCAGATTTGGGTCTGTGATCCCAGTGATCCCAGGCTACAGTATGCTGTAGCTGGTGCAGTGAGAACTCTTCCTGGATCCTTTATCCTAACAACACGTTAGGATAAAGCTACTAATTTAAATTACAAAGTGTAATTTGTCCTAATTAGTTGGATGAATCCTCTAGAAGAGGGAGTCCCTGGTACCCTGATGAATAGAGAAATACCAGTTAAAACCTCTTTGGAGAGTACCAGCCAACATAACATGAAGGAGCCTGGTATCAACTGTTGGGCAGACGCTTATTGTAAGGAGAACAGGAAAGACATCCCCCTTAGCAATTATCATTGTTTTTCTTCATGGAGACAGTAGGAAAGCTGAGAGGGAGACACAAAAGGTTCTGGTGGGATTTGTTCCCAGACCAGCAGAGGTGAATGTAGCTCCAGAGGCAGAAGTCTTAATAATTATACCATGTACTGTATGAGCTCAAACTAATGGAGATGTGTGTGTGTGTGTCAGTAAGAGACAAGATGAAACCATAACAGCTTGAAACTCAGGAGTCAGATCTCAAGAAGTGTTTGGAAGATTAGAGAGACAGAGAAAATGGGGCTGAAAGGCCTAGATGTGATGCTGGAAACAGAGCTAGGTGTTGTTAAAACTTCAACTCCAACTCAGATGGATAATCTAAAGAATAGAGGGATGAGCCTCTAGTCTTCTTCCTTGGCTGCAGCCACCTTAAAACATGTGACTAAATATCACTTATCCCCTCGCCTCAGAGGACATCTGCAGTGGAAACACATGCTAACCTCTGAGAATCACTGATACTACTTTACTTTCCCTTGTGAGTGCAGCAATGCGGTGTTGTTACAGTATATCCCTTTACTCATCTGTTATACTTGCTTCTGTCACCTCCCTTTCCACCTCTTGTCTTTCTGTCTCACTGTCGTCTTCTTTCTCCCCCTCATCTCTCTGCATTTCTGTCTGCCTGTGCTAAATATTAAATCAAACAAAAAAAAAAAATATCTTAGTGATGAATCCTCTATTATCTCATTAGTGGGAGGGGTAAACATCCACATGTGAGAAGGGAAAATAAAATAATACATTTATATTGGAAGGGGCATTTTGTTCAATTAAGGGAAAAGGGGCAGGTGCCCAAGCACCCAGAGCTCCCCCCTCTGCATATGCCTGCTACTTAGTTCTCTCTCATAAAGCTTTTCTGCCAAACACAGCAGTGATGATGAATTAGCAGCCGGCCTTGTTAGAGGGGAGACAGAGTAGGTGGAACAGTGACCTACCCGTGTGATTACAATGATACTCAGCAAATGAGGAGCGCTTATTGACCGACAGAGGCAGAGCTAATTATCCACTTAAATGAGAAGGCAAACAGACCTGAGTTAACTTGAATCAAAGGAACTGAAGTACTCTGCTAAATAAATTCACAGGGAGGCTGCATATTTCTGGAAATCTTCTGTGTCTAAATAGACCCCTCGAACATTCAGCCCTCTAGTTTCCCACTGAAGACCTGCAGGCAGACTGGGCCCTGCCCCCTCACACTTATCCCAGTTTACTTTAGCTGATGTAGCCTTTTCATATAACCCAAGACTGTCCTTTATGGCCTGTACATCTCTCTGATCTCTGATAAATATGTTTACATCATCTGCATATTTTGATACTAATAGAGCAACTAGCACAGCAGGGGTTCAATAGCAAGACTGTAAAGTTGTCCTGAAATCAGACAACGCTGTCTTATCCCCCTCTGTACAGGCATCGGCCGACTCTTCCCTCATCTTCACCATACACTTAGTGCCACTGTACAGCAACCCCAACCAAGACAAAAAACCTTTCCCCAAAACCAAAAGCCCTGAGAGTTGAAAACAAAATTATGGTCCACTCTCAATTCATGAAATCTACACACATATAATACATCTCAAATGAGGAAAAGGTTGTCCATGATTGAGCTTTCTGGCACACAATATGTTTGATCCATGTGCACGAGAATTTCTAGATAGTCTCTTAGTCTATTAGATAGTGCTCTGGAAAGCACCTTATAGTCAGTACATGAAAGGGCCACCGGCATCCAGTTCTTTAAAAGAGCCAAATCTCCTTTTTTAGACAGCAGGGAAAGAACAGCCCTCTGACTGACTAGAGACAGGCAGTTCTCCTCCATGGAAGCACTCCTTGAGAACCTCATGTAAATCAGTTCAACACTGCTCCAGAACCACTTGTAAAAGTCAGCAGGTAGTCCATCAATTCCTGGTGCATGTCCTGAGGCCATCTGATGAATAGCTGTAGTCAGCTCCTCCAAACTAAGGTCACGGTCTAAGACAGCTTTCCCATCAGGGCTGAGCTGAGGAAGCCCCTGAAGTAGCGCTGCAACACACTCAGCGTTGCATTCTTCTGCTCCAAAGAGGGCAGTACAAGAGTCCACAGCACAGCTCCTCATTTCAACTAGATCCGTTGTCACTCTGCCACTAGGAAGCTTAAGGCAGGTCATCTGCTTCCTCTTTGCCACAGTCTTCTCCAAGTTAAACCTGCAATAAGCGATATCAGACCTTATAACCAATCCTGAAACTAATATTTGGAGATTTCATTAACCTTCAGAGGGAAACAAATCTGGCAAAGCGAGACTAGTAATTGGCGACACTTCTCCGTAGGTAGCTTAGCTATTAGTCTTTATGCATGGTCCTTTGAGTGGGAGGTGTTGACAAAAGACACAGATTTGTGCCTCCCATTTCAAACTGAAAAGACAGCAGTTGTGTCACCACCAGGTTTCCTGTATCAAACACAGAGCCACACCAAGATGAGGAGAGGGACTCTGTACAATTACATCAACCTGCCATCGATATCTAATGAGAGAGGAATCAGTGGGCCTTGAATCTAGTTCTAAAGCCTCTTTCTCATTGGACTGCATTAGGAAGTAGATGTGATGTGGCTGCTGGAAAACCACAGCCAAAGAGGAGAGGGGAGGAAACAAACGAGGACTGAGGGAATATTTAACCTACTAGGAGGTAGAGAAGAAGGAAAGACAGAGGGAGAAAATAGAGAAAGCAACAGCGAGGGAGATTTTCAAAACCTCAGGGCTTCATCTTTGTGTCTCCATGCTGTGTGATCGCCTCAGGAAAGGCAGCCACTGTGTCAGTAATAGAAATGTTAAGCATTTGGCTGAAGAATGGATAGCAGGACTTTGGATTTGGCAAATCCTATTTCAACTTTTTGCACACATCAGTACATTGGGGAAATTATACTGAGGCAAGGTGCCAACCTCTACCTCCCAACTCAGTGTGTATTACAATACATCGACCCAACACACACTAATTCAAAGCATCTCTGACAACAACTAACAGATGACAGCAGAATACTGTATATCACACAGTCCTCTCACTGGGTTCTGGATTGTAGATATTAGTAATGGAAGTCATTTCTCAGTGATCGGACTAAACAGACAAACAGTCTTTACTGGAGTTAGAGCGAGAGAGAGAGAGAGAGCGAGAGAGAGAGAGAGAGAGAGAGAGAGAGATGATGATGATGATGGAGCAGTTCCATTTTTCCATCATTACTATAACAGCATTCCCACTGGGGCCACACCATGCATTGACCAAGCCATGAAAGGACATTATTTTGTATGACCACATTATTCTATGTGCCAATATTAAAAGTGTCCAACTTGTTTCAGGGGCCCAAGTGTCATTAAATCTAACACATGAAAGACACAATGCAATTTTTAAATTCAATTAAAAGATTAAAAAAACACCAAAATCGACCAATATTTTCCCACTTTAGGATATAGCCATTCTACGGACTTAAAGGTCCCATATGGTGTAAAACAGGATATCCTTGCCTCTTTGATTATAAAGGAGTTGGATGTGTTATCTAAACATTGTGAAAGTATCAAAATGCACGGTCGCCAACTAAATCCACACAATCCATATTAGAAAACCGAGCCTCTAAATGAGCTGTTTGGACTTCTGTAACTTTGTGGCGTCATAAAGGTTCACTCATTATCATTTTTGTAAGAAATAATAGGCTAACAAAGTGTTTTTTTCAAAGCAGTTGAGCGGTTGTCATTGTTTATTACCAGTGAGTTTTCCCTGCCTCTTGCGGTCTGCAGCTGTGGTGGGCTGTGGTGTCTCACTTTCACTCTTGAAATGGTTAGCCAATCAGAACAGAGGGGTCATTAATATTAATGAGCCTTAAAGGCACAGCAACAGAAACAGCCTGTTCTTGGTAAGGCGTGTAAACGTGTAAAAATGGATTGAGAGTGTTTTTGGTACATGACACCACACAAACAGCTTTTAATGGACCTCAAGACATAAAATAAAGCACTGGAAAGTGTAGAATATGGGACCTTTAAGCACATCCACATGTGTAGGTTCACACACACACAGACCCAGAGTTCATGGAGGACAACCTGGTCACTTGATTTTGTGTTTTCACTCATAGTGATTTCCTCATTAAGTCCTATTGAGCTGCTGATCGATCACTGTGTATTTTTGTCACCTCTCCGTTACCACACACACACACACGCGCACGCACGCACGCACGCACACACACACACACACACACACATAAGTCCTTTTGGAGCTGAATTATTTACACTCTAGAGAGCATCATTACTTACTGATGATATTTAATTACAAAACTAGAGAGAGAATTCATGGAAACAAATATTTCCCCTCCCTCTATCTCTTTCCCCTCATGATTCTTTCTTTTTACATCTCTCTGTAGCCTTTTATCTCTTCCTCCATCATTTCTCTGCCTCTCTCTCTTCATCTCCCTTCTCTCCCTGTTTCTCATCACTATTTCTCTCTCTCTCCTCACACTCCACACCAACAAGGCTCCTTGCCAGCATCAGAGCAGTGTCAAAGTGAATCCAATATGCTTGGTCAGGGTGTGGGCTATTCTAGGCAGTGTGGTCCTGTGGGAGACAAAGGGAGCTAATTGACTCAACTCTCAGCTCCCTGAGATGGGACAGATCAGCTCTCTTAGTACAGTCATGGTTGGATTGGAAAGAGATGTGAGGTCAGATAATGTAAATTAATAGGAGGAAATTCATAGTAAATCAGACTGGTAGACTTAAGGTAAAGATTATAATTTATTTCTTAGCCAAACACTGTCCAGTCTCATCTACTAATGACCTTGTTTAGTGGGTTATAGTGTTTAGGATGAATGAGTTCTTTGTTGTGTTTATTTTTAGAGAATCTGGGTTCTGAGAGAGAACTGAGAGAAGATGGGAGATTCACACTCTTCATATGCATTACATTACGTCACATTACATTACAGGTTAATTTAAGTGAGGTTGAGGTGTAACCTGAAGAGATGTGTCTTCAGTCTTCGGTGAAAGATGGTAATGATTCAACCATTCTGACAGAAGAGGTGAACTCGTTCCACTTGTGGTGCTAGGGATGAGAAGAGTCGCGACTGGGATGAGCGACTTCTGAGCCCACGTAGCGATGGAGGGGTGAGGCCCACTTCTACTTGCTCAGTGATGAAGCACTCTGCACAAAGTTGTCTAATGCTTCACTTTATCAGCCATTATTAACAGCAACAACAAACCTGATGGCTTTAAAGACATGGTGACACCATCACTTTATTTTGCTGTAAGCTTTTCCTCCAGACATACATGGACTGTGGAACAGTCATTAATACCTGCCAGTGTAATTTCCATGTGACTTGAGGACTAAAGCTGGAAAAGACTCATGTGGAATATTTGCACAGTAATTGCAGACAAAGTCATGATTTTGTATCTTTCTGTTTGACCAAATGTATACCAGATAGGACACATTGACCATTTTATACTATATGACATACTATATTAAAATATGATGAATGATCACCTGGTCTCTTTCCACTGAGCCTCAGTACAGGTTGTGGTAAAGTAGACAGACATTCAACCAAATTACTGCTAAGCTCACTCTGTACCCAGGATGAAGGAACAGACCAAACAGGTCTATTCCAGCCTGTAACTGAAACCTGATATGACAAGCATTGTGTTGCTGGTTTATTTAATTTCCATTAGATTCTGTCTTTCTCCTAATTTCTTACTTTCTCCACAATTTATTTTTTTCCATAAAATTTTCTCTCTGCCAAGCTTCAAGTCATCATACCTTATGGCACAGGCAGACTGTGTTTGTAAAGTTAATTTATATTCTCCACCTGTTTCCTTCACACTGCTCATTTATATTTTAGGCTCAGAGGAGAAGAATACTGTTTCCATTATAATGTGCCAGCAGCAACACAAAGGGAGAAACAAAGCGAAGGTTAGATGGAATCACATCAAATAAAGATGCTGAGAAATAAAGTTTGCTGTCATAGACAGAGATGCGAGACTGATGATTCCCAAAGACAAGTCAAGTCTTGTTTCATCTGTAAGAAGGATGAAATGAAATGATTTCTGCTTGGAATACACGCTGTATGCTGTAATAAATTATTCATGACACTACCACTTCAATACAACTGTGTGTGTGGGCCTTGTAAGATAGCGTTCCTGCTTATCTTTACAGTTCAAAGTCCAGTAACAGAATGATAATGTCAGTCTTCTCTCTGAGCCTCCTCAGTGTAACACACCATAACACCATCACACACTTGCTCTTAGCCTCTGTAAAAACTCTATATTCCTTCAACAGTTTGTGAATTATATACACAACATAAACACAACCCAAATCATTCAGGTCCAAACTGCACAGTGCACAGAAGGTTTATAAAATCTGTTTTGAATCATGGCTCCATGCAGCAAACTGCATAAATATGCAATGCTTCCCACAGAGAACTGTGTAAAATGAACTATTAACTATTGCGGGCAGATGGCAGCCTCAAGGCATTGGTACAATACAGTTTCCCACTATCTAGTGTGAGAATTATTTTTACAAACCGGTTTTACCAATATCAAAAGTAGACAGGTTATCTCACATTATAAAATAAGACTCATGGCTAATCTAGCAGTCCATTTCAATCCATAATTGCATACAATTCCTTCAGGTTTTGCAGTTCTGGCAATCAGAGACTCATCACTGTAGGTAAAACCAAGTCCACCTCATTACATTCCCTCATTAAGGAGAAAATTCAGATTCATTTCACACAGTCCAGTCCACTCATGTCTACTACTGAACAAAAGTTCAAAGTTCCTGACCCCTAAGTGTCTTGATTCATAATTAGTTTCTTAGTTTCTGTCCTCCATCAAAGCTTTGGATGTCGGTGTGAAAACCTCAAGCTTGTGTTGCAGGATTTGCTGCTGTACTTGACTGTGAGTGTAGCAGCTTTGGGACTCTTTTGGTCTCTGAGAAGGGAATATGAGAACCTCAGGCTTGGTGGTGTTGGAATAGGAATATAAAACACGTTGGTGTATTTAATTATGTGGTGTGTTTGTGGGTGTGTTGAAGTATGGGAGTGAGAGTATTAGGTTGTGGGAGTGGGATGAAAAAACTTAACCCTAACCCCAACGCTTTATGATGTAGTTTTGACTGTGAGAGCAAGACAGGTTTGGACAAGTAATTGGTCATTGCCCAGGATGTACTGAGACCCAAGGGCATGCTTTCCTATGTGTCACACCTCAGGCCCAAGGTAAAGATGGAGAGAAAGGGGAAGCGAGAAAGATTAAAAAAAAGATTAAAAGACAGGCAGGAGAGATAGAGAAAAAGAAAGAAATTAAGAAAGAAGGGGCAGAGAAATGAGAAAAAGTAAGAATTAGGGAAGAGATCTATGTTAGTCCACATCCAGACCTCCATGACTGCATCAGTCTCTCTTCCACTGGAGACTCTCAGCTCTGATTCTTCTTCCCAGGAGCGACTTGATGGACGATCCCAAGACAAGACTGTTCCTCCACTCTGCTCCAGGCATTTAATCTAGCTACCACCCACTGGGCCACAGAGCTCCCACCCATTATAGCTCCATCACTCTATTCTGGAGGACTTACCAACGGCTTCTGGTCACACAGCTTCTACTGATCTTTTGAATAAGACTGGTGATTTTGAACAGGCAGTGTTAGCAGCCCAGGCAGGGGTCCTTTAGTGCTGTAACTGACAGAGGGAGAATAACTGTTTTAGTATTTCAGAACACATAATCCTCATTCATACCATATTTCTGGTGAATGAAAGGACAGAGGGTAGGTAGAGTCTTACCAAGAACAGCAGGGAGCCTCACTTGTAAAGGAGTTCAAAGAGTTGACAGTGGATCTGAGATACACAGGTAGGAAACACACTGTGTGGACTGTTGAATAATGTTTTACTGAACTGAAGACCGAAACCTACAGTACACAACATTTTTGGGGGGAAGAAAAACAAACTTTTTATATATCAAAGCTAGACCAAGGCTGATGATTTTTGCATGGTCATTTTCATGGTCAGAATTTAAGGATAATTCATAAATTAAAAGAATATATTCAGATGTTTGGGACTCCAGTGTTGTATTGAGATGTGACCTTGCTGTTCATTCAGGATTCAGCAGGCTGGTGAAGTCAGTGCCAAGGACAGAAACAGTAAAGTCCAGAGCTACTGAACTGAACAGAACTGAACTGAACTGAACTGAACTGAACTGAACTGAACTGAACTGAATTGAACTATAGTAATAGATAGATGGAGCCATGCTGCTCATTCAGCAACATAGTTTTGGTCATTGGACAGTGAACAGACATCTACTATGTATTGATGTGTGTACTACATACCTGTTAATACCTCTGGTAAAATAATATGGGACTGACATACAGTCAGTTGATCCAGGCTCCCAGTCAGGACCATGGACAGAGACAGTGCAGTAGCAGAGCACAGAGCTCGGCTCACTGCTGTGTAGACAAAGCTCTGGAAAGCAGAATGGTTTAGTCACTGCAGTACATCAGCTGTTCATCTATGTCACAGATTAAAGCATTCCTATCCTCAGGAAAAACTTGTTATCCATGCCTTCATCACATCTCATTTAGACTACTGGAGCTTTCTATACCCTAGAATTTGGTAAAAAAGTCTCTCACATCTCTCCAGCCCGTTCAAAATGCAGCGTACAAAGAAATGAGACCACATCACCCCGATTCTTGCATCGCTTCACTGGATACCTACTTAGTTTTAGAAACGACTTCAAGATTTTATTGATTACTTTTAAAGCAAGGCTGGGTCTGGCCCCTAGCTACATCACAGAGCTTTTAACTCCATGGGCCAGAGCGCAGCCTGAGGAGGACCTTCTGGTTGTTCCAAAGTCGAGGTTGAACACTAAAGGCAACAATGCTTTTGCAGTAAGGCCCGAGACCTTTGAACAACCTACCTGAGGAGATCAGCCTAGCAAAGACTGTATCTTCTTTTAAGTCACTTCCAAAAAAACATTTTTATAGTCTAGCTTTTATGTCAATTTTAATGTTGGCAGTAAGTGTGTTTTCTTTGCTTTTTTATGACTTGACTGGACTTTTTTGTATAATTTATATTCCTTTTTTATCCATTGATGATGATGGTGATGAATTCTATACCTTTTAATTAATTTTTATTCATTTTATCTCATGCTGTTGTTGTTATCTTGTTTCTTTTATACTTCTATTATCTAATCCTGTTACTATACTACTCTACTAATTCTTTATCAGACCAATCAAAACAATAGAGAGAGAGAGAAAGAGAGAGAGAGAGAGAGAGAGAGAGAGAGAGAGAGAGAGAGAGAGAGAGAGAGAGAGACCCCTTGGAATACCTGACCAAAAAACACCAACTAAACCTAACCACACAACCACCATTGACAAAATTCAAACAAATAGAAAAAACAACACAAGAAGAATATTATTACTATTGGCAAAAATAAATCAAACTTATAAACAAAACTAAATGCTTCTAAAACCTTAAAACAAACTAGAAAAGCATTTCCTGAAGAAAATGCGTGTGATTGCTGTAAGCTGACGTGGTGACCATTTTGAAATCTGAATGGAGTTTCTACTGTATACAGTGGCTGAGATATAAATATCATGGTAGCGGATGGAAGGCCATAGACACGCATGTATTTTATAACTCAAACTATACATGTCATCATTATGAGCTTATGAACAGTTGATCAGTATGCCATACTGAGCATTTTGAAATTTGAATGGAGTTTCTACTGTATACAGAGGCTGAGTTATAAATACAATGGATGTCTATGGAATTTGTTTTAATAATTAATAACTCAAAAAGTATAAGGAGTATCATTAATAAAAGTCATAGCACACATCTACAAAGAATTCCGCACGGTTTGACATATGGGCCGTCTTTGTGGCATTAAAACTGTAGGAGATACACGACAAAGACAGTTTTAAAAAACCTCTAAATCTGCAATAACTCATTAAATATGCAAATGTATGCACATTTTATGAATTTGCATAAATCTACAAAGAATTCCGCACGTTTTGATATAAGAACGGTATGTGTAGCATGAACGGTTTTCGAGTTACAGGTGAGCAAAGAAACGCACGGAAGAATAAGAAGAAGAAGAAGAAGATATATGCCAAATTGATGGGCCAAATTGTAATTAGTGTGAGCAATCACACTAATTACAATTTGGCCCAGTATCTGATCAGAATCAAACAGCCCAGACAGAGGAAGCTGCTGATGATGTACAGACTCAGTGACCACCAGCTAGCTATAGAGACGGGCAGGCACAGAAGAACCTGGCTGCCCGTTACAAGAAAGAGTGTGTGTGCACTACGACTCAGGAGAAATAGAAAGTGAAGAACACTTCCTTCTCTCCTGTAACAAGTATGAACACATCAGGAACACATACTTTTCAAAAATCTCTGAAAGAATAGAGAACTTTCAAAATCTCAGTATCAACGAAAAAACATGTATCCTGCTTGGAGAAAATGTTGAAATGTTGAAGTAGAACTCTGTGCTCAGTATGTGATGTCATGCCATAATCTAAGAAACACATCAACTCTGTAAACTCTTCTTTAACTTTGCAATCAACTTTGTAATCATCACTGTTATCATTGTTACTGTCCAGAAATATTCTATGTGATGAATCTATATATTTAATATGCAGTTTATTTAATTTTATTTTACTTTATTTCTATCTCATTTATGTTTGAATCTATGCTTTGGCAACATGTACACATGTACGTCATGCCAATAAAGCTCATTGAATTGAATTGAGAGAGAGAGAGAGAGAGAGAGAGAGAGAGAGAGAGAGAGAGAGAGAGAGAGACAGAGAGAGAGAGAGAGAGAGAGAGAGAGAGACAGAGAGAGAGAGAGAGAGAGAGAGAGAGAGAGAGAGAGCAACAGCCTCCTTTCCAGTAACCAGGAAACTGATCAGGTGACAGAAAGCAATGCCATGCTTGACTGCAGACCTGAACCATCTGATTCTATCATGCTGTTGTATCTTCCTCTCTTACCTGCACTCTTCCTCTTCTCTTTCTTCTCAGTGTGACTGGGAGACTGAGAAGGGAGGTATCATGCAATAATAGAGGAGACTGGGGCTCAACCACTTCAGCACTTACAGATAAAGAGGACAATATGGTGGGTGTAATACAGCACTTCACTTCAATTGTCTCTCCAAATGGATTTCATTAAAAACATGTTATTGTACTGAGTGGGCGTTTTCTCTAAGTCAACAACAGATGGCAAAACTGTAAAATATATATTTATATGCTAGCTGTAGAGTTGTACATCTGACAACAGTATGTATATTTTAGACATATTACAGCTTGAAAAAAACATTTGAAAATGCATTCAATGACCAAACAAGAGTAATAGCAAACAGTTTGTGTTTGTGGCCATGGTTTAGAGTAAGTAAGTACTGGAAGGCTTGGTCGTCTGAGGACATATTTACTGAAGTGTCATTCCTATAAATATGACCCATTAGGGAACATGGAGGTTCATTCCTATGTTCCAATAAGGTGATTGATAAGTCATATAGGCATAAGAAGGTCCTTCCTATGCTGGATTGTGGTAAATCATAGGTATAGAGGTTTGTTAATATATATATTTTTTCTTTCTTTCTATATAAATGAAGTTACTGTTGTTACTATTAATGTCCTCTGTGCTGATATTATACATGTATACATCTATCTGTATTACGCTGAATCTCATTGTATTACATTGTAGCAAAACACACACAAATCCCATTTTCTATAAACACCTCAGCTCTTTTCCATTGGCTACAGAACAGCAAAGACACTTGGAGAAAAAAATGTGAGAAAGACAAAAAAGTGAAAAGACACGTGTGTGAAAAAGGTTTGTCAGGAAAAGTCAAAGCTGAACAAAGTGTAGGAATTAAAACTCAGAGAGGAGCTGAAATGACTTGAATTACTATGATACACAAAATGTTCATAAAATCATGTTTACTTGAGAAAAGTAATTACTTTGCTCAGATTATTACTGTATGTCTGACAGTGAATATAAGACACTGATCTATTACTACTGTAGTCACTAGGGGTGTCACGATTCTCCAAATCCACGATTCGATTTGACTTTTGATTTTAAGGTCACGATTCGATTCGATTTTCGATTTAAACATTTTTTTTTCAGCACTGACGGCTATGCCATTGTTAGACTATCGAGTCTTGATTTGTAAAGATCAACAGATCATTGGTTTTATGCCCTGACAAATGTCATTTACATTTTCAAATTCAAGTGTGATATAACTTCCATATTTTTTTTTTTGGAATGTACCACACTAAGGCCATATGGTCAAATTTTTTTCCATTTAAAAAAACACAACTTTCCCTTTAATTTGGTACCAAATACATGGCAAGGCGATTCAGGGCGTCTCTTTACTTCAGTGTCAACATTCACAGTATGACAACAAAACAGATCCTTCCTATCTTGGCTAACGATAAGCTTTCAAAATACATACAAAACCTCCAGTGCTTCAGCCCACACAGTAATAAGATCAGACAATAATAGTCGCCAAACAAATGTGGAAAAGTTGCTGCAACCCGGCCAGTCCTCCTACCGACTCTTCGGCGCACTGCCTCCTGGAAAACAACGTCCGACTCCGGCGGCGAGAGCAGGTAGGTCCCGCTGTTTAGTGAAGGTGATCTTGTGTCTTGTTTTATCGAGCAAGAACAAGCGATTTCCATCAAAAGACTTCAACTCACAATGTCTTCGTAACTTTCCACTACATATGGTGGGTCAGGTTCTGTCTCACAGCACAATCTGACAGCTTCCAGAAGGTTTTAAAAGCGTGACGCTTAGCCAGCGAAGCCATTTTTACCACTGGAGGATGACTAAACCCGGGGAAAATCAAACGTCTCTATGCTGGCCTCCCTCTCCGTGGTTAAAGCAGTTTATCCAGCTAGCTAAACAATCAAATATGCCCAGAAAGACTCTTGAGACCGAAGGGTTGCGTTGTCGTTGAGTTTACTGAGAGACATAACTTGACTGTGAAACTGAAACACAAATCAATACAAAAATGTCCATGAATAAAGGCTCTTAAAACATGCATTGCCTTATAAACAGAATCAGAGTAAGTAAATGTATACAGATGCCATGAAACAGCATGTATTTTTTCATCTAGGCTGCATAGGCTACAGACTGGTAGCTAAGCTAACAGATTTGTTTTGTGCTAACTGAGAAAATAGCAATTCTAATAATGTACAAGATGAACAATATTTACGTTCCACAATCACAATAGATGAATAAAGACTTATGAGATATCAACTTACGGATATGGCCTTCGATAGCTTCAACATACAGAAGAAAATGTTCTACCACAGAACACAGAAACGTGAGTAATCTGCAGCACTAGCCATGTGCTCCTCTACTAAAGCAAAAGTGAAACTTAACCCTAGACTAAAACTGCATTTTCACTCTGCGTCACTAGGTGGCAGTGTTGGACTGAAGAATATGAAATAGATTAATGTATTTCTTAGGACATGGCATACAGAGGCCATGACAGTCTCAGTGTCACCAGATATACAGTATTTTCCGGTTCCGGTTCATCGATGACAACTTGAAGTATATATAAAACAAAGATATGAATGTTGAATGATATGAATGATAACTTGATTTTCAGTTTTTGGTACATTTTAAACGATTTAAAAATGACGGGCGCTCTTTGGCGCTATAGTGAAATATAGAACGGGCGCTCTGTAGCAGCTATGCTGTGTCATCATTGAAATGTTGTTGTTTTTTTTTCTTCAGACGCGTGTAAGTAGGCAGGGGTGGAGAGAAAAAAAATACTGGGAGAATCACGAACCTGCTTGTGATTTCGAAGGTCGAAATCGAAAGCTCATTTTGATCGATTTTCGATTTAGAATCGAAATCGTGACACCCCTAGTAGTCACACTCCTATATAATGTTCTGTTACTATATAGATCATTTTAGTCAGACTCTTGTGGGACAGTTCTGTATGGAAACACACAGTAACTATATAAGTGACAATTTATGGTTTATTAATGGCTCACAATCCAAACCTTATTTCTCTGGGACCAATTATTCCACTCACATGGATGGCTCTGCATACTAACATGTACACACCCTGGAGACTCCCACACACATTCCACTTTACCATTATATATATAACTAAACCTAGAGAGAAAGAGACAGAGACTTCAATAGAGATAGATTCTGACTTTGGGTTTATTTATGAAACCACAGTCATATCCAGTAACATAAAACAAGGCCACATTAAATCATCAATCATATTTCCCAGTGGACAGATAATATGTTGGAAATACTCTAAATGGCTTATGGTAATAAAATCCACAATAAATCATGATATAGTAGATAAACAGTGAGATATTAATATGAATCCATTTATTTGTCCTTCAAGAAGGAGAATTAGTCAAAATACATTGGAGCCTTTGATAAGACAACCAGGCTAAAGGAAGAGAAGAGAAGAGAAGAGAAGAGAAGAGAAGAGAAGAGAAGAGAAGAGAAGGGAAGAGAAGGGAAGAGAAGAGAGTGGTGAATAAGTTCCAGAGACCAACAGTGGAGAAGAGCTTGTAGTCTGATATAGTATAGAGGAAAGAAACAGAAATCACCCTGCTGTTCCTTTGAAGTGAGACCAAAGATGGGAACTGTGTGTGTGTGTGTGTGTGTGTGTGTGTGTGTGTGTGTGTGTCTGTGTCTGTGTGTCTGTGTGTGTCTGTGTGAGAGTGACTGTTGACCTCCACACCCCGGCATCTCACACAGAGGAGGAAAACACTGAACATCAACAGCTGTTTATGTCGACCTCTGACCTCTCTGCGTTGAAAACACACTGCAACCATCAAGAATAATAACCTGTCTACAACTAACCACTACAACAGTGTGTGTGTGTGTATGTGTAAACTAAAATGTTTGCATGTAAGTGTGAATCTAATGATCTGATACTCCTTCACCAAGCCCATGTCACTGTGTGGTTTTGTAGTGTTGTAGTGGTGGAGAAGGCTCTCCACCACTACAATACGCTCTTTCTCTCCCTTCTCTGTATTCTACACTTGACTTTCGCCTTCTATTCTCCATTCCCAATTAAGACTCAGGTAATGGGTTCACATCTTCACATCATCTTCACATAGTAACACATGCATGTCAGTACAGTAGGTTATCATAGAGCTGTACCTTGTGGTGTTGAGGCTTGCATTTAGTAGAGATAACATGTTGCACATTGTGAATACAAGAGTCTCTTGGATGGAGATTTTTTTTCTTTACAGCAGCTGATTTATTTCAAGAAATATGAGCCTTCAAACTGCAGAATCAGGTTCAACTGTAAAGTGTCTGGCTGAAAGTTTAGTTACTTGACTCCTCATCCATCAAGTATCAGGACACATTACAGAATGGACCTATATTGATCTAACATGCTAAAAATATGACACCACATTACACAGCGTTCTCTCCTCTCTATGCAGTGACCTCCAGAACTGTATCATTTACAGTAAAGTTGCAGATACTCTGCAGTAGTCGTACTGTGAAGCTAATGACTCTTGGAGCTCTAGTTTCCCTGTTGGTCTCTGTCCTGAATAAAGCGCTCCTTTGTCTATTTCTAGTGACGCCACCCCAGTGGCTTCCATCACACAGGCCTCCAGTTGACTATCTGTGATTCTGCAGAGAGCGTTTGATTTATGAGTGTTTTCCTCTTGTTATACTTGCACACTCTGCTCCACCCCACCAGAGTCTTCAGCTAGCTAACAAACCCTGGGAAAGCTTCCCTAAAGACTTTGGTCTGTTTTAGTGTGACTGTCTCCTGCATCGCCTCAGAGGTCAGATGTTTTAAAGTGTCGCCTCTCAAGAAGTTTGTGGCTGAGGCAATACCGGTCCTCAAGTAGAGAGAGAGAGAGAGCTTGTTCTGCTGCCCGGGGGAGATAGAGACACATAATCTCACTTCTTGTTATACTGTGAGAGATAAAAAGATGTAAGAGGGAAGATAAGTAGAATATACCCAAGTTCAAGCATGAGAGGAGGAAACTCACCTCTCAAATAGCTGCAAAATTTGTTGACACACACACACACACACACACACCATGCCAATTAAGCACATTGAATTTAATTGAATTGAATTGAATTGGATTGAGAGAGAGAGAGAGAGAGAGAGAGAGAGAGAGAGAGAGAGAGAGAGAGAGAGAGACCTAAAGAGGGGTGGGTCTATATTTTCAAAGGAGAAATTAATTAATAGTTAATAGAAAAGGAATAATTATGAAAACACAGTTTCTCTGCCTTTCCAATACAGCATCATGTTGCTTTGCTGTGAGCAGAAAGCCAGCAGCTGTAATCTCTAGGGAGATTACAGTGAGAGGAGGAGGAGGAGAGAAGATGATCGATAGCCAGTTAAAGGAGAATAGTGGGATATTGTTGGACTGTTGGTCTCAGTGTTCAGCCGTCTGGAACAACAACAACAGATTAAGAAAAGCAGCCGCTGGTGTGATGATTCATTAATTTAAAGCTGCACTCGGGAATTAGATGTTGTTACATTAGAAACACTGTCAGACCTCGACATGAAATTGTATTTATATCCAGAAAAGAACAGTTTAAAGCTAGGAGATCATTAGCATGTTCATACAGTACACAGGCCTGGCAAACTGCCTAATGTAAAAACAAAGCAACTGGTACCATGGTTCAGTCATTAGAAATACAGCTAACATCAGGGAAGCTAACATTGTTTTTGTCACAAACATCTTTTAAAACCCACTGCTACCTTCCAGCAACATCTAACAAGAAACTTTTCTGGACATCACCATTAAAATCTGGGTTTACAGACAGCTTTTTATCTATACTGAATTTTACCATGTTAACTGTGAAAGGATGTGGACACCACAGCAGGCTAACAAGAAGAACAAAGGTGAGAGTAAAGGAAGGATAACTAATGTTGTTTTGGTCACAAACAAAAAAACAATCCAAAACATCAAACATATATAAAGAGAATAAAGCTCCATGGCAAGCTGACTCAAGCTAACAAGAAGTTATTGTGTAAATATTGTGTTGTTTAGCAGCCAATTATTGATCGACAGTCAGGCTTCACCTGCTGACAGACAGTCCTGGATAACAAAAGAAAAGAGAGACAGAAGAAAGATGTGTGTGTGTGTGTGTGTGTGTGTGTGTGTGTGTGTGAGAGAGAGAGAGAGAGAGAGAGAGAGAGAGAGAGAGAGAGAGAGAGAGAAGCCAGTCCTACAGCTCAGGACTATTATGGGATGTCTGCTCTACCGACAACACTAGCAGAAAGAAATCAGTAAATAATCAGTTTTGTATGTATAATAATTATAATAATAATATAAATGTTGTTCAGTATGACACATGATTTATGTAAGACATCAGCCAATAACCTTTTTAATTAGAGGGACTCTGCTTTCCCCACAGGGATCATTAACATTTAATATTATCTATCTCATCACACTGACAAGCAATGTCAATAATCTGGTAACTGTCAAACATCTTCATAATTCAGTACCACATGGTAAACCTACACTGTAGTGTTCAGTATTACTGCATCATTCCTCTCATTTTGAACTTTATTCTCCAGCTGATGAATTGTAACAGAGGAGTTTATGTCTCAGATCAAAGAGGAAATGTCATTTGGTTTCAGTTCATGTCAGCTGAGGCTCCCAGAGGCCAGTCAATCAAGATTAAAGACAGATCAAAGGTTGACACTTAAGCTCTCTCTCTCTCTCTCTCTCTCTCTCTCTCTCTCTCTCTCTCTCTCTCTCTCTCACACACACACACACACACACACACACACACACACACACACACAAACACAGAAATGAAACCAACTTTTTACGATTTTATATATACCAGTAGCTTAACTCCACTCTCACCTCACTTTCCCCCCACACTCCACATTAAGATTGGTGTCAACATGTCACAAAACAATCATCATTTACATGAGACATGCAACATGAGAAAATGAAAGAGAGAGAGAAAAAGTAAAGAGAAAAAGAGAGAGATTTAGTCTTCTATACAGCAGCCTCCATGTTAAAGCAGCATAAAGCTTGGTGACGTCTTGACAGTTTAATAAAGTTAAAAGGTTTCTGCTGCGGAGGTTAAAATATACTCTAGACTGCCATGGTCACCTGTAAAGACATCTATCAGAGTGATACAAGACAGAGGGAGGAGGAGGAAGAGAAGGGTGTTAGAGAGAGACTCAGAGAGAGAAAGAGGAAATATATCTGCTCTCTAAACAGAAACATTCATTTATTTCAGCCAGTCCAGTTCTTAGAGAAAAGGTCGATAACCCCAATTTCTGCCTTCTGCATATCACACACACACACACACGCACACACGCACACACACACACACACACACACACACACACACACACACACACACACACACACACACACACACACACGACTGCTTGTCTCAACTAGAAATTCCCACAATGAGCTCTATCTCTAAGAGCAACAGTCTTCGTTCCTAATGATTCTTCAAGGAAGAAAGATGGAAATGATGCAAATAGTGATGAAAAGACATCATGTGCATTAATGTGATTAAAATGTGCTAATTAAGATTCTATTAAGAAAGTACTCTGACAATTAATCAAACTGCAAGGTATTTCCACTAATCTGAATCTATTGACTGAACTTGAAAAACCCACAAAGTCCATTAACTGTGAATCATTTCTTAACAGCTACTTTTGGTTTATTTTGTCTGGTTCATATGAACCTGTGGATCAGTCCTACATCTACAAACCATACCCATCTGGCCTTCCAGGCAGAAATAATCAGTCAGGATTACTGTCTGATCCAGTATATTGAGTATTAGTATAGAGTATTTTCTGGTTCACATTAGACCTGTGATGTCTGTGACTTCATCTATGAATAAACTGGTAGACACAGGATGACATCATCAGTGATTTAGACTAATGCTCGTCTCCATGACTGGTATTCATTGCTCCTATGTTCTATTTCACACAGGCTTTGCCCTCCAGCCACCTCAGCACACTGAAGATTTGCACGCACGTGCTCAGCCAATCAGTATGAAATGTTTTCTACAGGGGGCTAGGAGGAAACGCCCAGTGATGCGTTCCGCTGCCCCTCAGGAGGAGTAGCCAGTAGGAGTTGCCCTTGGCCCTTTCAAAGGAGCCTTTCAAGCCCATTGGGCAGACCTCTGTTAAGCTGCTGTCGATTAAGACAACGTTGATGCTTGCTTTGACTTTGGCCAAGAGAGTGAGATTTGTGCGCTCTTTCGGCTCTTTTCGGTTTTCGGAGTTTGTTTAGGTGAGGGTGATTCAGCTGGATACATTCTATTCCCCTCCTCATAATGATGAGAGGGAAGAGAGCTTGTACCGCTTGGGCCCCATTGCACCGCAATGGCATGTTACAACATGATATGATTTTCACGTTTCATCTATTTGTGTTAGATCGCAGGGAGAGGGGACTGTGTTATCTGTCACGGCCGACCACAGCTTGAATTCATACAACACATGCAGCAACGACAGACCAATGGAAAGAACAGACAGGGACTTTGGTTCATTGAACAGTACAGGATCTAGGTGTGTGTGTGTGTGTGTGTGTGTGTGTGTGACGTGTGTGTGTGTGTATGTGTGTGTGTGTGTGTGTGTGTGTGTGCTTGTACTCTGGCTTTATATACTTGTGTCTGCCTGCTTCTCTCTGTTACTGTGTCTATGTGTCGGCTGTTCATGGCTGTGTAGCTGAGAGTGTACTGTGCAAACTACAAGGCATTAGCATAATTTGTTTCACACTGTTGATGCAAAGTGGCTACAATTATGCTCTGTAATAAGCAATTCAGTGAAAATAATTTCAGCTCTGAAATATTCATGACACATATTTTAAATCCAAATGTGTTTGTCATTTGGCTGTCATTTTTGTAAAATATGTAAAATCTTCTGTAATTTTGTTGAATACATTTCCATGACAGCAGTGTCCAAGTCATTTGCTCTTCAGTTGTACAGACATTAAACTGGGCAGCATCTCCTCTGTCAGAGCGGGGTGAAGAGGTCTTTTGATGAGTGTTTGTCTCCTGGTTGCTGCTAGAAGCGACTGTCGAGTGCCTTTGCATACCCTTCAGTCCATAATGAGCCCTCTCTCCCTCACTAAAACCTCCAAATGCAACAGACTTTCTGAAGGACACACTTTCAAGTGGAACAAGGCTCCAGCGCTCAGCATGCTGGCTTGTTTGGCCCAGAGGGGTTCAGACTGTTGACACTATTGTACAGTCCACACTGTTTAATCTTATACTGTTCTCCTATGAGGATATTGTGGACTGATACACTCCTGTACTATTCCTTTGGTTGAAATAAAAAAAATAAATTATTCAAAGAAGATGAGAATGTGAGAAAGAACTGTTTGTTTGATGCTACAGTAGGTTTGAACTTCTTGACAGCGTACAGATAAGAGCATCACTGTGCCTGACAGAGCCAGACAGCCTGTAGTGGACATGAGTTACTGCAGTCGTTATGTGGTCACCACATCAGCAGCATCTCCAACTATCTGCCTTTCACACCACTTACACAATCCCTGCATGGTTTGACAGTTGTGATGACAGCAGTGTTTTGACAGAGCCAGATGGAGCGTAGAAGATACGGGTCAGAGACACAGTTAGACATGGCGGACATGGCTGACATGGAGCAACATGGCCGACATGGCCGGTGGTCACGGTTTGGAGAAAGGACTTGGTCTGGCAGGAGACATGGAAGTGGACGAGCTAACAAGTCTGCAGAGACTCAACAGGAGAATCCTCAGGAGAACAAATGAGTTCTCTCCATCTCTGTTCAATCAGTTCAGGAAATGCAGCTGAATCAAACAGTTGGAAGTGGCTGAAAGAGAGAAGGGGGAGAGGTAGAGAGACAAAGACAGTGAGAGAGAAAGAGAGATCCAGTATGGAGGTGGAGTGAAACAGAAGCTTGTCATGTAGATCTTAGAGATGTTGTGGTATAAAAACAGCCTTATCAAAGGATTATATCGATGTTGCATGTTGTAGACACACACACACACATACAAACACACACACACACACACACACACACACACACACACACACACACACACACACACTACTGAGGCATTCTGAGTCACAGGACAAGCACGATGTTCTTCCTCTCTGTTAGTGATTCAGTGTGTCTTTTCCCCACAGACTCAGTACAGCATTGGGAAATGTCATGGTAGCTCTACTGTCATGTTAAAAAAACAGACAGTCAGTGTTACGTAAAAACACAGGCACACACACACCCAAACACACACACACACACACACCCAAACACGCACTCATGTACACACACACGCACGCACGCACGCACGCACGCACGCACGCACGCACGCACGCACGCACGCACGCACGCACGCACGCACACACGCACGCACGCATGCACGCACACACACTTTTTCTGAATCCTCCACCCACCCTGAGCCTCTACTGTTCAATGAACCAAAGTCCCTGTCTGTTATTTCCATTCATCTGAATTGGGAAATGTCACAACAGCGGTACTGTCATGTGAGAAAAAGAGTCAGTGTGTGTTACAATGTCACACACACACAGACGCTACTACGGGAGAGCAATATTGAACAAAGCCCTTGACTTTGCGTAGCAAAATTTGAAGCCTGGTGTATTTTGGTGAGACAGCTAATTATACTTTTCTTTTATTTCTTTGACTTTGCATAGTAATGTCTGCATCAGGCTGCATCACAGTTTACACATCATTTCACAAGTCATTAGAGAGAGAGAGAAAGAGAGAGAGAGTAACTCAGCAGAGGAAAGGTTATTCTAATTTCTTTTTTATAATCAAACAGGGAACTTTAACTAGTACTACAATACATTTCCTGGAGAAAATGCGTGGGCTAGCTGTACAGTCAGACGCAGTTCTAGATGGTTGCTAGGGTGTAGTAGGCAGTTGCTGGGGTGTACTAAGTGGTTGCTAGGGCGCTTCTAGGTGGTTGCTAGGGTGTAGTAGGTGGTTCCTATGGTGTTTCAAGGAGGTTGCTAGGGTGCTCTAGGTGGTTGCTAGGGTGTTTCAAGTTGGTTGCTAGGGTGTTCTAGGTGGTTGCTAGGGTGTACTAAGTGGTTGCTAGGGTGTTTCTAGGTGGTTGCTAGGGTGTTTCTAGGTAGTTGCTAGGGTGTAGTGGGTGGTTGCTATGGTGTTTTAAGGTGGTTGCTAGGGTGTAGTAGATGGTTGCTAGGATGTACTAGGTGGTTGCTTGAGTATTTGTAGGTGGTTGCTAGGGTGTTTTGGGGTGGTTGAATAGTAGCCCAGTGATCCAGCAGTACTGCGCTGGTGGTAAGGACAGGAAAACTACCAAGTAAGGAGCATGGTGACTCCATGTCTAGCGGGAGAAGTACAGCCTTACCAGGCCCCGGAATCCCAGGCTCTCTCTCTCTCTCCTCTTTTGTCTGTGTGCCCCTTGATCTTAATAAACTGTCTATTTAAGTAACAGTCCTCATTCTATCTGTGTCGTTTTACTCTTTTGTGAATTCTGCTTCTCCTTCCCCCTCAGGTGCCACAGTAATATGTAATGTACACTAAAAAGTAATGCATATTTTATTTAACAGTTAATTCCGTTTGAGTAATTTGATTGGACAGGAGGCTTTCCATGAGTGCCGATATACAGCATAACAGCACTGGGATGTTTTACTATGTGTCACTCTGCTTTACAGGTGTTCTAATATAAACATTTATGTGTTGCTTGGTAACACTGTGGAATCCTGAGGGAACTGTTTTTGTTGGCGGAGACAAATAAAAGACAAAAATCATAATCTGTTGTCTTATATTACCATTACTTGATGAATAGCTTTGTTTATAGAACTGTTGTATAAAAGCAATATCACCTTGGAGGTTGTGCGGTTATACCATATATCAGCACGGCATGATTATCTACGGCACAAGGCTGCCGTGCTGATATACAGTATAACAGCACTCCCTCTTGTGTGATATTGCTTAATTATAAACATGTCAATCATTTCAGATTTCCTAGAATTAAAAAAAAAAAAAAAAAAACCTTAAGGGTTATTTTAGTTGAGAAATGTAACTCCCTACTGATGTAGCATGGGGTTACAAACTGTTTTCTAATACTGTGGAGGAGGAAGCGAGAGCAGCTGTGTGGAGTTTTTCTTTAGTGTTCATTAATATAGTAAGACAGGTGAGAAAACATCAATAAAGGTATAAAGCAGGTAGATGCTGTGGTAGGAATGGCTCTTCAATGCTCCATCATCTGTGATGCTGAAGCAGCTATTCTGCTGACAAGCTGTGACTCTAACTGACACTGTCAACCTGGGGCTTTGTTTCCTTTCAGACAATCCTTTCATCCTTTTCTTTCTCTCATCTCTATTCCTCTCTCTTCCTGTTTGTATTTGATTCAGAGATGGACGACAGTGGTTTTCCATGTCCTCTACCTTTTATGTGTATAAATAAAAGATTTTTGTCTTTTTGAACTTGCCTGTCTGAGAAACACTTGGCCTACTTTTTGCCTGTGAAGTTCAGTATGCAAAGGTACATGATGCAGACGAAACAAGCATGAAGTGATTTTAAAACTAAATCTGCCTGAGAAAAATGTTTACCCCCTCTGTCTTTAGCTCACTGGCAAGTATACTGTTGTTCTATACATGTTTGGATGTTCTGTAAATACAAACTGCCAACTGTGGAAAAAACTTCACGTCAACCTACTAGTGGTAATTACAAGTAGGATTTATGGTAATTTTTAGTAGACTGTGATGTCTCCCAACTGGCATCACAAATTGTGTGTAAGCGTATCAACACAAGCAGTAAAAATAGTTGCAATTCCACCAATGTTGGTGGTCCAAGGTGTGAAAAATCATAATTATCAGTCATATTCACACTAATACAATCCACCACACTCACAAAAAGTGAGTAATATTCATGGTTGATTTTAAATTCATAAATAAAAATGATTGTGGATGTGGGCGTTCCAACGAGTAAAACACATGAACGCTTTCAAGCTGCAACAAAAGCCCCTTCTTCTGCATCTTCCGGCATGACTTGAACGCAGCAGAAGACCAAAAGGGATATTACAACTGAAATGTGATATTTTTTTCAATCACAGCTATCTAAAGTCATGTGGAACTGCAGTGTGAGTGTTATTGTGTTGAAAGGTGTTTTAATTGGTTTTTGAATTCAACTGTGGGGTGTGAACGCTCTACAGTGAAGCAAGTGATGACATTTATAACAAAATCAATTGGTATGATGGCAAAAAAAGGGAAAAAAAGGCCCAGGTTGAAAATAACAGAATTATCCTTTAATCTATATGAGTTACCAGACCACATTCTTTATCATAGATCTGTCCATTTAAACACCACCACCACAGACCAAGTATGTTACCAAGCTCTTAAATTTTTGTGAACAATACTCCTCCATTTAAATGGATGCAGTTTGTTGATTTCAAACCTTAAAATATATGTTAAAGTACAGTCCGGTAATTTGTGCACAAAGTATTGAAAAAGGAGATGAACCCCTTGTACTTGTAAGTAAGAGAGTGTCTGTTTTTGCCCGTACTACTTTGATTTTAGCCCATGCAACCGCACACACAAATATGTCAGTCTCTCTTCCCTGTTTATTATTCATAAAAGCATCAAAGAGTGAGATCCACTCCCTATACGAGTCCCTGACATGCCTTTTCCATACAGAGTCAGACATGGAGAAAAACACTCCTTTATTCCTCCCATTATAGCCAGATCAATTTTAGATAAGAAGCCTCCTTCATTTCCTCAAAAGACTACAACCTCCAACCAGCCTGATGGCTTTCTTCTTCAGACCAGGAAATGCAGAGCTGATCTGACCATGACCATGAACTGCAGCAAACAGTTTACAAATCAATCATAGATGGACGACCTAAACTGATGGTGGCTTCTGAAGCAGAAACATAGAAATCTGCTGTTGGGAACTCAGCATAGGGCTTCCTCCTGGTTGCTGCATGTCTACTCATTCTCTGTCTGTTGTCTGTATGAGTGTGTATGTGGCAAATATGTCTACCTGGTAATGTGTGTCGTGCTTGCACAGCTCTGTGTGTGTGTGTGTGTGTGTGTGTGTGTGTGGCTGTCTGTCTGTCTTTCCTTTTGTGCAGTGTTTCCAGTGTCTCCGCCGCTTTTGCCTCTCATCTGCCTCATGTCATTGTCCATGTTACTGTCCATTCCACTGCTGGTCCCGGCACCTATTGCACACTCAGCCGTCCCGATGGGGGATCCCTCTGTGACTTGGCCCGCCCAAGGTTTCTTCCATTTGTTTCACCTAATGTTTTCTTTGATTTGGTTTTTCCTTGTGTGCTTTGAGGGTCTAAGGCTGG
This sequence comes from Centroberyx gerrardi, assembly GCF_048128805.1. Classification (NCBI taxonomy): domain Eukaryota; kingdom Metazoa; phylum Chordata; class Actinopteri; order Beryciformes; family Berycidae; genus Centroberyx; species Centroberyx gerrardi. The sequence goes on from NC_136002.1 coordinate 9,227,985, forward strand.
TGGTGCCGGGTAGGTTAGGATATGTAGAATAGGTAGGCTGTTATGTCTTGCTAAAATCTGCTATTGTGTGTCTTGTAGGGCTGCAGCTATCGATTATTTTAGTAATCGAGTATTCTACCGATTATTCCATCGATTAATCGAGTAATCGGATAAGAAATACTTTTGCTTTATTAAAGAGCAATAGTAAATATACAAAAGAGAAAAGCTGTCCGCACGAAGCTGTCCATACGACACTGTGATTTACTGAAAACGAGGTGAAATAATAATTATTATTGATATTTATTACTAGGCCTAAATATCATACAAGTTCATAAGACTGGCTAATGTACATTTATTTACTATGTTGAAGGGTTGCCCTACACCTGCTGACCCTACTCACTGCAATCAAACTAAACTGAATATACCTGCTGTATTGGACTGGTGCATTTTAGGCTCCAATTGCTACTTACACCACCTGATATTTTGCTTTCTGGGGTATTTTATGCATCACTGTGAGGGGAGTAGGTGTGTGTGTGTGTGTGTGGGGGGGGGTGTATGTGTGTGTGACTATCATAATAATAACATGAATGAAGCTCAGGCTTTCACAAATTGACTGCACCATTTTATTTTCTGTGGTTATTTTCTTGAGCAAAACTTAGGGACATCATAACTAGCCACCATATTGATTTACGTTCTTAACTAGCCATTACATATAGCCATAATTAACGTGCATTCTTTACTAGCCTTCATCTCATCCCGTTTTAATATTAAGTGCTGACTCCGCCCACCCGGGCCAGTTTCGGCGTACGCCGGTAGCAATTACAAGTGGACCCTATCCTACAGTCCCTGCTCTCAGCGGAGGGAAGGAGCTACGCTGTGTGTGGGAAGCGCTGTGACCGTCAGACCTCTCTGGATTAGACAAGCAAGTAGAGAAAACCGGCATCAGCCGAACCAATTTATTGCCAAATGCTTTGGGATTCAACACATTAACATTGCTTCCCATGGTCAGAAAAAGTCGGCAGATTTGTCGCTAGTCGCTTTTGACAAATAAAGTCGCCAGGGGGGTCTGAAAAGTCGCTACGTCTAGCGACAAAGTCGCCAAGTTGGCAACACTGGATCCGAAACTTTGGACACTTTCTGTCGTTTTCTCTGGCCTGTCTCTTCTCTTCGCCCCTCGCTATTTTCTCTCTCTTTCTCCAGCGCGTTGTGCAACAGTAATAATCATCCGTGCGAAACACTGAGCGTGTATATAGTTATATGGATTAAACGAAGCTTCGATGCAAAGAATTTGCATCGATGATTTTTAGTAATCGAGTTACTCGAGTTTCTCGAGGAATCGTTTCAGCCCTTGTGCTTTGTTCTGCTTGTTTGTCCTACATCAGTCAGTATATCTCGTCAGGCTCATTCTCCACATGACATACTTGAACTTGCACTTGAACTCAAAATCAACTGGAGTGCGTGTGTGTGTGTGTGTGTGTGTGTGTGTGTGTGTGTGTGTGTGTGTGTGTGTGTGTGGGTGGGTGTGTGGGTGGGTGTGGGTGGGTGGATGTTGGTGTGGTTGTGGCTGTGTGTGGGTGGGTGTGTGTTTCACTTTGCCTCCCACAGTCTCCTAGACTTTAGAAGGTCCCAGAAGAAACCAAGTATTCATTATTACTATTTACCTGGAAACACAATGTTCTACAACAACACAACAGTGTCTTCATGAAAAGATTCAGTAGAAATCAGAGAAATGTGTTATGTAGGCAGAGCTAGTTGACTGCTTTCTATATTCCTCTCTGTTCTCTTCTGTTCAGCTCAAGGTCTGCAGCTCTCCTCTGAATAGGCAGAGGTTAAAACAAGATGTTGCACTTTTTAACTGAATTCTGCGATTGCAGTTGATGAAAAGATGCACACACATACATACTTTTTGTGGAAACACACTTAATCTGTACAAATGTGCATATTTGTACAGAATACAAATTATCCCCCCCCCCCCCCTCTCTCTCTCTCTCTCTCTCTCTCTCTCTCTCTCATACACAAACACTATCTGATCAGCTATGTACTGAATTCCAAAGCTTGCCTCAAAAACCAAAACGCAAAATCCAGTTTCATTTGTTCTGTCAGACTGTTTCTCATTGAAAAAGCCAATTTGTTTTCCTCAATTACCAGAACAACGATGTGACGTGGGTTTCATTTTATCTAATCCTCCCATACACAAAGACCTAACAGAACATCAATTACTGGGCTCCACATTAGCCCGCAGCTCCTCTTCTATGAGCGCATGCAGAAACAGCAGCTTGTAAGTAAATTTAATAAGCTGTAGATACCTAGAAGGGATGTTCTCCAATCCAAATACCATATTTGTCAAAGCACAAATAATGTGTTTTAAACAAATGTTTGTTTGTTTTTTAATTATTATTAGTATGCCTGTAATGGTGGAGGAAACATCTGAAAACAAATTGACTGACTTTCTCCTCATTAAACTCATGACAAGGAGACAAGGAGGCAGAGTTTGTTTCTGTCACACACACAGAGCCACAACAGAGAGAGAGAAAGGAAAGACAGAGTTATTTGTTTCTACACTTTATGTTTGCTTTGGGAGTAGTCTAATTATTGTGATTACTAATTTAGCATTGTCCTCTGAGTCTGTTCAGTGCAGCAGGGATGTTGTGTCTCCACATCGCTCCACACCACTGGTATTCAAAAAATACAACTGAAATACAACTAATCTGAGTACAATGCTTGTAACTAAAATGTTCCCCACATAATTGCTTTCAATCTGCAACGTGATTCTTAATAAGCCAACATTATAAGAAATCAATTTGCATTATTCGCACTGACAGTTCTCTGTTAAACCACACTAATACCTCCATATTTAAACTCTGCCCCTCTAGAAGGAAAATAATCCTTCATTACATTGCAACAAACCAAGGCAGGGGAGCTCAAATCTCACAGTTTGAATTTTTTACCTCAACAACACAGAACAGATTAGCACCTTTTTCATAACAACAAACAACAGAGCAAAAATCCAACAGTGATCTGTAATAAACTATTAGCTTTGAACTGATGAAACCAAGAAAGTTACTGAGGGCTTTCATTTGAAGCAGCTTGGAGTGAATTGTCATTGTGTCCATTTACTCAGCAGGTTTTATTATGTCTGTCTTTTATGTGAATATTATGACTGCACAAAATAATACAGATTAACTACTAACAGTTGTGTGTCACATGGAATTACAGACATTCAGCTGATGCCAAAATGAGCCTTTACATTGTCAGAGTGATAAATTGACTAGGAGACACTAGGAAAACCAAGATCCAGTACTTAGCCTCCACCAGCCTCCTCCTCCTTCTCTATCAGTGATGTAGAGAAGCAACAAGCCAAGGCCACACTGTCACACCTGCTGACACGATAACAGCCAAGAAATATAGTGTGCTGAATAAATATTTCAGTGTGATATGGACATAATTTCCATGAACAGCTACAGTATATCTGCCTTGTCACAGAAGAGTCAGTCTTTTCTACAGCAGTCTGCCAAAGTGGCCCAACCCGCTCCACCACACAGCCTGATCCACTACGGTGCTTTCTCCTGCAGACAGAGAGAAAACTATTCCAGCTGATAGGTGACAGCAAGGAGGGAGCTGTTCAACCTGCTGGATTGTGACAGAGAACTGAACTGACCCTCGTCTTTCTGACACAATACTTCCATTCTGCTGGAGGGAAAGCTATTTTCTTCAAAAGGAGCACATTGATGTTTCCATCAAAATTGAATAAGTTATTGTCCACACCTCCACTCTCTGCATCTCTCACTCTAGCTCTGCTCTATCTCTATCCTTCTATTCAAGATATTTCTTCCAAAGGCTCCCATCAAGATGGAATAACAGTTATCCACATCTGCTTGTTGCCTCCATACCCCTCTCTCTCTTTCTCTCTCTCTCTCTCTCTCTCTCTCTCTCTCTCTCTCTCTCTCTCTCTCTATCTCTCTATCTCTCTCGCACACATCAGCAACCTGGTGTCACCGAGGTTGGTTTTGGGAGCAGGGGATGGAGGGTCACTCTCACTCCATGTTCCACTTTTAGTCTAGTCTCCCCTAGACCGGGGCGTAACATGAATTGGGGGCTTGTCCAGGATGCACCTCTGTGTCCGGGTGTCCGTGTCCTTGAGCTTGAAAAGGCTCCTCCCATGGCCTCCACACCTGTTTCTCTCCATCCAGCCCCTGCTCCCGCTGGTTTTGATGTAAGCAGACATAAAGCCTTAGTGCCACCTTTTCGAGAATCAGAAGTTGACTCTTACTTTAATGCTTTCGAGCGCATTGCTGCAACTTTACAGTGGCCCAAGGAAGCTTGGTCTCTCCTAATACAGTGTAAACTTGTAGGAAAAGCCCAAGAGGTCTGTGCAAGTATAACAATTGAGCAGAGTCTGAGTTATGACATGTGAAAGCTACTGTCTTACGGCATATGAACTTGTACCAGAAGCCTACAGACAAAAAATCAGAAATAGTGATAAAACTGCCAACCAGACGTTTGTAGAGTTTGTGCGAGAGAAGGGAGTGTTGTTTGATAAGTGGTGCCAAGCTAGTTAATGATTTCGAGCAGCTCCGAGAGCTGGTATTATTGGAAGAGTTCAAAAAGTGTGTGCCAGACAAAGTTGTGGTCTACCTAAATGAGCAGAAGGTTACGTCTTTAGCTCAAGCCGCTGTCGTTGCTGATGAGTTTGTGTTGACTCATAAGAGTGTGTTCTCTGTGTCAGGGCACCGTGACAGTGTCTCTGGTAACTCGCCTAAAAAAATAAGTCGCCCAAAAATATCTGCAAAAAGCCTCCAGCTGTGCCAGCTGATAACCGTGAGCGCTACTACTGTCATGAGTTGGGTCATCTCATTGCTGCTACATGTCCTACTCTTAAAAGAAAAGGGCAGCCTAAGACAGCTAAAACGTGTTGGCCTGATTAAACCCATGCCAGCGCCATTGCTGTTTGATGAGCCCATCCCAACCCTCCACTGAAGTAGATCCTGGTTATGAGCCATTCGTTTTCCAGGGTTTTGTCTCGCTGACAGGTGAGGAAAAAGATAAGGTGCCAATAAACATTCTCAGAGACACTGATGCCTTTCAGTCAGTTATTTTGGATAACGTGCTGCCGCTTTCTGCTGAAACTTCCTGCAACTCTGACGCGCTAGTGTGGGGAATTAAAATGAGCGTTCTCAAAGTCTCAAAAGTTGGTGTACGCCCGCAGCTACCAATTAACGCCATTTCCTTTACCCTTGGTAATGATTTAGCTAGCGAAAAGGTGTTCCCCCCCACCTGAGGTCATAGAAAATCCCACCGTCGAGTTGAGCGCTCACTCCGTTGGTCTGGTTTCTCTGGTGTTACCTGCGTGCGCAATTACGTGCGCGCAGGCACGCAAGCTTGGTGATGTGGTGGATCTATCAGATTCACTTATGGCGTCGCTAGGCAACAGTCAAAACTCTCAGTTAGTGCCCTTGCAAGATGAACCTGTTACTGTGACTGAGCTGACGCCTTCTGACGCAGAGCTGACGTTGGATGTTGACAGAGCTCAATTAATCAGTGCGCAACAGAAGGATGAGACTTTGGTAACATGTATGTCTGCTGCCATTACACAGAAAGATGGTGGGCGATCTGTTCCTTATGTCACTGATAATGGTGTGTTGATGCGTCGATGGATCCCTCCCAACTCTGGTGACCTTGGGTGGAATTCATCCCATCAGGTTGTGGTGCCGAGAGAATATTGCTCTCGGATTTTGAATCTGGCTCACAATCACAGTTTTGCTGGCCATCTGGGCATCAAAAAGATTTACAATCGCATTCTGCGCTGCTTCTTTTGGCCAGGTTTAAAGGCTGACATGACCAGATATTGCCGTTCATGCCATACATGCCAAGTGGTTGGTAAGCCTAACCAAATTGTTCCACCCGCACCACTACATCCAATCCCCGCAATTGGAGAACCGTTTGAGCACGTACTAATAGATTGCGTCGGGCCACTGCCTAAAACGAAGTCTGGACATCAGTATATCCTGTCCTTGATGTGCACAGCCACGCGCTATCCTAAGGCGATACCAATACACACGCTCAAAGCCCGGACTATAGTGAAAGCCCTGCTGAGAGTATTTGGCCAAGTACTGTCAGAGCTAGCCATTAAGCATCAAAAGACCAGTGGGTACCACCCCGAGTCGCAAGGCGCGCTAGAACGTTTTCACCAAACGTTAAAATCTATGCAGCGCAAATACTGCTTAGAGTCGGGTAAAGATTGGGATGACGGCTTGCCACTACTCATGTTCGCTGTTCAGGAAACTATTCAAGAATCCCTTGGTTTTAGCCCTGCCGATTTGGTGTTCGGGCATATGGTGCGCGGTCCACTAAGACTCCCCAGAGAAAAATGGCTTTCTGAAAACTCCAGACCTTGTTATAATGTGCTTGATTATGTAAGCTCTTTCCGTGAGCGACTGCACAATGCTTGTGAGATGGCTCGTAACTCTCTTTCTAACTCCCAGACTAAGATGAAAGGCAAATTTGACAAAAAAAGCAGTCTCCAGAACTTTTCAACCAGGTGACAAAGTTCTAATTTTGCTTCCCATTCCTGGCTCCACTCTCCAGGCTAAATTCTGCGGCCCCTACAATATTGACAGTCAAATCAGTGAAACTGACTATGTGGTAAATACCCCTGACCGCAAACGAAAGACCCGTGTTTGCCACATTAACATGTTGAAGCTCTATGTATCTCGAGAGGATAATAAAGTGCCATGCTCGGCCTCCGCTGTAGCCGCCGTTGCCTCTGTTTCTGTCGTCTCCCCTCAGTACTGTCCGGAGAAGGATGGTCTGCGGGAGAGCAGTGGTTCACTGCCTTGCACGCGGTTGAAAAATGTGTAAATCCTGAAAGACTTGGACTCTCGCTTCTCCCACTTGCCTGTTTCGGCTTGTGCGGATATTGTTCGTTTGATTGCAGATAACGTGTCTCTGTTCTCTGACCACCCATCCCAGACTACAGTTCTCTATCATGACATTGATGTTGCTGATCATATCCCCATTAAACAGCATGCTTATCGCGTTAACCCTACTAAGAGGGCTATTACGCAACAAGCGGCTGAGTATCTGCTTGAACATGGAATTCGCCATGTCTGCTTGTTCCAAAACCTGACAAAACTCCCCGTTTCTGTAATGATTTTAGGAAAGTAAATTCGGTCACCAAGCCAGACTCTTTTCCTTTACCAAGAAAGGAGGACTGTGTGGATAGAGTAGGCTCAGCCCACTTTGTCACCAAACTTGACTTGCTCAAGGGTTACTGGCAGGTGCCTTTAACTCCACGTGCCTCTGAGATTTCTGCTTTTGTTACACCCGACCACTTTTTAAAGTACACCGTCATGCCATTTGGTCTAAGGAATGCCCCTGCCACTTTTCAGCGCCTGATGAGCAAGGTCTTGTTTGGTGTTAAAAATTGTGAGGCATACTTGGACAATGTGGTTGCCTACTCTTCCACTTGGACTGAGCACTTGAGAACTTTAACCGACATCTTCCGTCGTTTGCGTGCCGCTTCGCTTACCCTAAATTTAGCAAAATGCGAGTTCGGGAAAGCAACTGTCACCTACCTGGGTAAGCAAGTGGGCCAAGGGCAAGTGTGCCCTGTGGCAGCCAAGGTGCAGGCTGTATTGGATTATCCCATTACCCATTGCTGCAAGAGGAAAGCCAAGGTATTGATCACCCGGTGTGCTACTTCTCGAAAAAGTTTAACAAGTACCAACTAAAATACAGTACCATCGAGAAGGAAGCACTTGCTTTACTACTTGCGCTTCAGTATTTTGAGGTTTATATTGGTTCAAGCTCACTGCCTATAAAGGTATTCACCAATCACAACCCCTTAGTGTTCCTGTCACAAATGCGCAACGCTAACCAAAGACTAATGCGCTGGTCTTTGCTTATCCAAGATTTCAGTTTGGAGATATGTCATAAGAAAGGTAGTGAGGACGTGTTAGCCGATGAGTTGTCACATTCCATTTAGACTTTTCCTATTTATCAAACATTTGAGGGGAAATGTTTGATTCTTGGGAAAGGGGGTGTTATGACCACTGGTTGTTATTTGGTATTCTCTCTGGTTTGGTGTGCGCATGTCTTTGTTATGAAGTCACGGATGTTGTGAATGACAAATTACTACTACTACTACTACTGGTTTGACAAGTGGCAGCTCATTGGCTGGAATGAGGGAGCGGCCGGGGATGCCTGCACCCGATTGGTCTACTGACAAGACGGCCGCAGCTATAAAGAGGAGCCAGTCCAGTCCGCAGTCAGAGCTGTATGCTCCATCGTCGGTTCCCAACCCACTGTCCAGTTAACCTGTGACTGTTGTAGCGCAAGATGAGTTAACTTAGACTTTGGCTTAGACCTGCCAGCTGTATGTCATGCGGCTGACAGTATTGTTGCAATTAGACTGTTTTCCTTTTGTGTTAGGAAGCAGTAGGGGTGGGTCGCCTTTTTCTTTTGGTCCAGTCTTCTCCTGTGTTTATTAAGTTAGGAGGTTAGGGAAGGTGTTTGTCTTTTATTTTGTTTTTGCTTTGGAAAGGTAAGGTAGTTATAACCTCTACATTTAGTCTCTTTTGTTTGTTGCTTTGGCCTTGGCCCACCCTGAAGCTTATAGCTTCCTTTTTGATATTGTTTGTAAAACAAATAACTCTTCTATTCAGCAACCTGGTGTCACCGAGGTTGGTTTTGGGACAGGGGATGGAGGGTCACTCTCACTTCATGTTCCGCTTTTAGTCTCCCCTAGACTGGGACGTAACACACACACACACACACACACACACACATACATACTCTCCCTCTCTCTCTTGACACACTGACCACAAAAACAGCAGCTGAACCGCATGCTTCTTTTTTTGTGCAATTATTTTTGTATTTCTAGCAGACATGAAACAATATTCAATGATCATTCTGTTCTGGAAACCAGTTTGGACAGGTTTGACAAAACACACAATTAGCTATTTTTTAAATTGACTTCAGTTTCCATGCTTCCATTCTTCTCAAACCACAGAGGTGAAACCCATGTCAAATACAAATTAACTTTTCTCATCTTTCTCATATGAACAGACCAAATGCTTCAGGTCTTCCTCATATGAACAGACCAAATACTTCAGGTCTTCCTCATAATGCTTCAGGTCTTTCTCATATGAACAGACCAAATGCTTCAGGTCTTTCCCATATGGAGATACTGGTCTACAGCGGTGCTCCTGCTCCTGTCTCCCTTCCAGCCTCTCTCCCTCCACTGCTCTGTGAGATGTGACTGGACTCCCCAATCCAGCTCATTCTTCTTCCTTTACAGCTACAGAGCAGCCGCCAGAGCTTTTTAATGGCTCTTATCTGCCTTAAACCCTGCAGCAGGACTCAAAGCCCATCTCTCACATCTGATCTTGTCCACAGACACTCAAGAAATGAATGTAATGTGTCTCAGTGCTAAGAAGAATAACCTTCTCTACAGCTGGAGGGGTTGAAATTTAACAGGAAGAAAAAGCTTCAATCTGAGAATCTGACCATACTGTAATCCTTTAAGCGATGACAGTGTGACAAATATTATATAATTGGTGATAATGGTTGAAATGGATGGGTTTCCATTTGAAATCTCATCTCCAATGAAAATGGGAAAAATGTCAGAGGGTGAATGAGGTTTAGCACAGAGAAACAGTTTAGTCCCACATGCCTGAGAGCAGCAAGTCCTGCATGGGACATGATGTCACCAAGTGGGAGATTTTGCAATATTGATATTAATAATGGAGTATTTTAGGGGCTGTGGGCTGTGCAGGAGGCTGCATTAGACAAGAAACGCATGCAATCCATCCATATTTCATTAGGACACTACAGTCCTGAATATATAGCTGCTTCCCAGGGACAATAATAAAACAGTAATGGTCTGAATCTTAGACCAACACTTTACATCCTTAGTAAATGTCAGAACATTGATCCTCACATGGGACTAAATGTGACTCTACAGGAGCCTTTTGACCACAAATTTACCATTTAGTATTCAAGAGCAGCAGAGTTACAATTCATGAATTATCTAGTGCAGTAGAGGCATTAGATTAATCCCCAGTTCGCTCATGAATCACAAAAATAAAAAAAAATGTTTTCATAGTATTCACTAGATGGGAATACTGTTGTATGTTCAGTAAACCCTTTCCCAGGAGGATGGTTGTTTCTGAGATACTGAATCTGGAACGCCTGGGTCAATTATTTTTGTCCCTGTAATGTTCAGTCAAACAGTGACTGAATCCTTTAATGGCTGTCTGCTTTATACAGTAAACCTACAACCCATGATTCATCATCTGTGTAATTACTGATTGTATGGATCAAAGTATTACATGGCCCAGTAATTCATGACAGTATTAGGATAACTGCATTACAGTTTTTTACGATTGCTAGCAACCTTTTATCAGTTCTGTAGTCACATTTTCATAACTCTTAACACAGTTAGCACAACATCGGTCTGTTGCGGGCCATACCATTAACACATTTCTTGTTCCTTTGACACAAAATGCATTCAGTGAACACATTTTAAAAACTCTTGAATTTCTTTTACACACAAGCTCACCCAAGACCAAAACTATGGATTTTTACTGCCAAATTTACAAATGCTTTCACACTGTATGTCAGAACAGATAACCTCATGTTCTAAACCTAACTTATAGGCTAAAGTTGAAGTGAACAGCAGTTCACATTGTATATTGAAACACAAATATATGTCCTATATTTTTTTTATTGCTATTACGTAAGAAACAGCTGATTGAAGTTATGCAAATAGACCCATCACAGCTGAACACTGCCAGGGGTGGATAAGGCACGCCAAAAGATACTTCCCAAGGTGCATAGCCAGAGAAAATATAAGGAGTGATGTGGACGAGAACATGTGGCCAAATGCAGAAGACCGGGTAGATTAGAAAAGGACTGTGTATTTTTTTTTTTTTCTTCTGTGCCTTTCTCTTTTTGTATATTTTATTTTTACACAACTGTAACCAGCAGCTATATTGCAGATTTTTGTTGATCTCTTGAAGTAATTTCCTATTGCAAATACTGTAAAGCCTTTACTGCAGCAATTCTGTGACTTATTCCTTTTTCATATACTGTACATTCTATAAAGTAAAGATGAGTCATTCACTTTTGATATAGAATGTTTGCAAAAAAGAAGATAAAAATGCGTACATTTACTACACTCAACAAAAGAAAAATGTAGAGTGACTTCAAAAGAAACTGCAGTGCGAAAAACAATTGACTATCAATATACTGTCTATTGTATAAGGGTAGAACTGACATATGTAAAGTAATGTAATACCATCTACTGCTAGTATTTTGTATGTCATTGTGCTGTGATTGACTAAATGTTCCTGTTGGAAGAAAACATGTGCTAGAGTTTTGAAAGAATTATTTGATTTTGAGACATGTTTGCAGTGTTTTGGTAGAGTTAGTGTATTTTGACAAAGTATTCTTGCATTTAGAAAATTAGTGTTGGTGTTTAGTTTACAATATGTGATTTTGAGCATAAAATTAACTGTTTTGCCAACTGTGTGTTGTAGGTGAGTTGGTGTGTGAAGAGTTTAGAAAAAGTATTATAAGTATTGAAAAACGCTTGCTAGCGATCGTAAAAAACTGTAAGATCAAAGTATTGCAGTCTCTCTCTCTCTCAATTCAATTTGCTTTATTGGCATGAACGTTTACAAACAATTTTGTTAAAGCATCAAGATAAATATCAATGCTATATTACATTCCCTGCCCTGTGTTTCAGTCTATGTTTGTGTAGCAACTAGGGTTACACACATTTGATATACAATACAGAGTGTATTGGTCACTCACTGTTCCCCAGGTTGTGGCAAGTTACTACAAACTGTGCAGTCAGGTCTGCTGTGATTCCTTCTCCTAGTACAATTTGTAGCTTTGATTGATCATCAAGCTCTTGGAAGTGGGGGACTTGGGAGCTGAACTTGTTTAAGTAGATTTCTCTAGCTGAGTAAAATAGTAAAATCAGCTAGAGAAAAGTTTTATTTTGGTTGCCAAGATTTCTTATGTCTTCCTGTTTCCATTGCAACTGAGCCTGTACTTGGTGAGGGTCTCTCTCTCTCTCTCTCTCTCTCTCTCTCTCTCTCTCTCTCTCTCTCTCTCTCTCTCTCTCTCTCTCTCTCTCTCTCTCTCTCTCTCTCTCTCTCTCTCTCTCTCTCTCTCTCTCTCTCTCTCTCTCTCTAGTATGATCCTCTCTATGTGTCTTATAAGTCACCAAGCTATTGGGATAACATGCATAATCATATCAATATACCCAGCCTTGGTTCAGAAAAGCCTAATTAAAATTTGAGGAGAACTTGATGTGAGCAGTTTCAGGTAAACAGTCCACCAGCTCTTTGATTGATATGTGATTCACAGTGAGGAGGTTTCTATCTTCTGTCTCAGCTGGAAAGACTTCAGCAGTAAATCCACGTCTCCCGATGATAAATCCTTTCTGCAGATAAACCTCACTGATGAGAACAAACAAATCATCATATGCCACCAAGCACACATATGCAGGGGCAGATGTATGCACGCACACGCACACGCACACGCACACGCACACACACAAACAAAAACCCAGTCCCACCCATGGACGCACACACTCTCCTCCACAAACTCCCTGCTGCATCTCCACCTTCCTCTCCAAAATGTATTTACTGAGAGCCACTGTCAAAGTGGACAGGAACTAGACCAGATGAGATCAAATGGGGACTGGAGTACATGATGATGTCACTGCTATTAATGTGGAGTTCAGTGCAGCTTCCTACAACCCAGTGGATTGGATCTTTGTGACGGAGCGGCCTGGAGCTCCACAGCCAGTCCTGACATATCTTCCTCCAACACACACTCAAGGTGATTTATGGAAAAAGAGATTTCACACTCCTCTGAATAGTCAATACCAAGTCAGCTGACAGCCACTGAAGACAAGCCAGGAAAGTAATCCTCAACTCTCCTGATGCAAAACAAAACATTTCACTAAAATAAATTATGAAAGCTGAGGTATGAGATCAGTGATTCACTCCTTTTAAGATGCTGGCTGAATATAAAACTCTCTGGACTCAGTATTCACTCTATGAGACTAGCAGCCATTTGGTCTCTACTTTCACTCTGTTGTTCTGTCATTCTGTCTCTACCTCTTCTTTCTCCCTTTACATCTCCTGCTCCCTCCACCCGTCTCTATTTTCTCCTTTCCTCTTCTCTTCCTCTCTCTCTCACCTCCTTCCTATAAGCTGATTGGCCTTAAAGTCCAGTGAGACATGAGCTTTAAGTAAGTGACTGTAGTCCATTACTGAGCCAATCTGCACATGAATGTCCTTCAGAGAGACGGCAGTGTTGAAGGAAGCCTCTTATTTTGCTTTGACCAGACCAGCTTCAGAAGTCTGCTACAGGAGCGGAACACTGAAGTGTTTGACCACATTAGACTGTGAAAAAGCCACAGTGGCCAGACTGACATTAAAACATTTCAAACAGGATTCCTCTACATCAGTTGGTATGACCTGAACACAGCAGGTGAGAGGAGGAATGACAGGAATGGAGGGAGAAGAGAGAGAGAGAGGAGAAAGCTGAGTGCTACAAGCATCTGACATTAACTCTGACTGCCCTTTAACTCTAGAGAGAAGGAGAATCTAGAGAGTTTTGCTCTGCCTCTACAAAAAGACTGGGCCGGTTGATGAATTCATGTTTGATCATACATAGCAGCATGCTAGCACACTAGTTTAGCAATGCAAGGCCAGCTAACACACACATGTTACAGTAATAATGCATACTATTTAATTATCCTCTCCCCTTTAAAAAAGTGACCAAAGTTCAATGTAGAATTTGGCTTTTTTGACTAAAGAACTTTCCACACAGAAAATTAGCTAATTTACCTACAAGATGTAGCTATTTTGTCAGATATGGATTTCCTTCAGGATCATTCATGCTGTCTGCCTTGTCCCCATCATGAATATTCATGTGGGTCTGGACTGCTGGTCCAGTGACTGGTCTGTCTATGGAGTCTGTCTATAATACCATTAGTGATCAATCCACAAGACAGGCATCATGTGGGAGTCACTGCATTAAGGCAGTGCATATATCACAAAATAGGTACATTTTTCAATGACTATTTAATCATGCAAGTACAATGGATCTATCCTAGGTTATTTTCAACAACTCAGATACTTTTATTCTATTGTTATATTTCTTCTAATAATATGAGAGATTTAGAGAGTGTTTAAAAGACTAATGGTTCTTCTAAATAAGTTAGCAGATGATATTGATGCTTGGGGAATATCTGTCTAAATATCTTAAGAGCTCAGAACTCAAAAAGCTCTTTCAAAGAAACTGTTCATGATTAAATGATTCCACTATTTGCCACTGCTAGATTCTGACAGTGACAGTCTGAAGGAGAGAGACTCATCTTCATCCAGTCAGTGAAATTAAATTCTAATGAACAATTTCTGGTTAACTGATTGATGACAGTGATGGTGGGCCAGCTCTTCCTGAGGGCTGATGGTGGTGAAAAAGTGCTACTGTACTTATCTCTGGTTTGATTTCAGCACCGTCTCACATGTCCCTTCCTGGTGAAACAAACAGTAGAGCCCAACGCTCTGTGTATCCCAGCAGGCCAAGTGCCAGCAACCAAATACAAAAGTTTAGGTTCAGCTTCTTCCCCATGCACTGGTTAGCTAGTAGCTTTGAGCACTTCATAGAAAACTTCACCTGGGTCGTTGCTAAGACTAAAAACCAAACTATCAAAACACTGAATATTTATTCTGACACTGGAGGAACATGAGCATGTAATTCATCCTGGTGCTGTCATCCACAAAACACTGGGTAAAATGGGTCTAAAAGTATTTTCAACATCACACTGCCACACTGCAATTATACATTCAAACCACAACAGCAACATAAAATATCTGCGTTCATCCTGTCTCAGTTAAGGTGAGCAGGGCCATTCACACAGCTGTTACATCCACTTCTTTCTAGCAGGCTATAAGCAGCTTTTCATTTATTCAGGTCAGAGATGGTCAGTGTCAGACCAAAGCATGCATTGACTATGGGTGCACCACTTCCTCTGCTGCTGCTAATTCTAATGTAGCCAATCTGTCCAAAAAAGTACATTAAATGCATACTGTGGTTCAAATAGCTTACAAACTCTACATCTTTTCAAATCCCTGTCTAGAACAGTAAACAATTGGACTGCTCAACAGTACGTAAGGAGAGGGTGCTACAGGACGACTGAGGTCAGCACAGACAGACGCTGGTAATAACATCACTAACCAACCACCTCACAGCTTATTCGCTAAAGAGAGCCTGGAGGGGGAGGACAAAAGCTGGCAACCCCTCAAAGTGAGCCAATCCAGCCAATCAAACAGCTCCTGGTTGGTCAGGGAAGAGACTGATGTTGACTCTGATCCAAGATATGAGAGTCTAGACTCGGAGCAGAGTGTTGTGAATGGAGAGAGAGCAGGTATCAGAAACAGCAGGGAGGGAGAACTGGGAGTCTCTTCTCCCCAGGTAGAGAGGGAGAGGCTGGACTCTCATGCTAACATTGTCCAGACCTTGGAAGAGGACAGGAATGTGGGTTGAGACGAGCACAGATGGAGATGAATGGTCAAGCCTGGGGAGAATCGGTCAAGAGGGGCTCCGTCTGTCTCTGTGTCCCCCAAGGTGGTGAGGCCATGCTGGGGCTGGGAACCCAGAACAGATGGGTAGAGATCTATCTGTGATTCAGCTGGTGGACTGTAGCTGAAAACTGGCAGATAGAGATGCAATGAAAGATGAATGATGGAAGAAGGAAAGGATCAGGAATGGATGGTAGGAATGCATGAAAGGAGGGAGCAGAGTGACAAACTTTGACAAATGGAAACTTATCATAGCATGTCAGAGACAAATAGCCAATAACTGGTCGACCCTCAGAGATTCTCCCTCCAGTGAAGCTGATCACAGGTATAGACAAGCCTCAGTGACCAAGACTGAGACCCAATCCCAGTATAATAGCAACTGTAACTCTAGATTAAAAAATCACTTTTTACAGAGGCACATCTATCCTAGGTTATTTTCAGCAGCCCAGTTACTTTTATTCTGTTGTTCTATTTGTTCTAATAATATCAGAGATTTGGAGAGTTAAAAAGACATATGACTCTCCTACATAAGTTATCAGATGATATTGATGCATCTGTCTACATATCTTTGGAGCTCAGTACTCAAAAAACTCTTTCAAAGAAACTGGCACAGAGGCAAAGTAATGACCACTGCACATATTTTTTTAGAAGACCTAGACTCAGTAGAACTAGGGACTTTGACTAAATATACTGGAGCCATTAGTCTTATAAATAAAATATGATGATAAATTCTACTTAACATGCATGACCCAGTACTAGTCTGTTTATTAATGCTCTGCAACTTCAAAGTGGTCCTGCCAGAGGATAAATGGTCCAGTTTTATTGAACTGGGTTAGGATCTAGAGAGATTCCCCACTCAGTGGCCAGCAGGCAGCAACAGTGGAAACTCAACCTCCAGTCACCTTTAGTTGTAGCTTCATTAGTCATCAGAATTAGTTTTTTACTATTAACAAAACATCACACCAGTCTAGTAAAATCTATATTATGCCATTTTAAAAGTTTAAATTCTCAAAATGAAAATTCATGTGCAAAATTTAAGCATCCCCAGTACTACAGTACACTGATGTATTTCCCAGTTTTGTACATTTCAATAAAACATGATTGAATTCAAAGTTCCAATCAAACAGCTTGGAATGACACATTGAAAAACAGTTTTCCTCCCTGTATGAGCTACAGAGAGAAGGAGATGGAAATCAAATCTATGAGCCATCAGGATGGAAGTCTTGTTGGAAAGATGAATAGGCAGCAAACAGAGCATCAACAAGTCAACAAACTTTGACAGATGGAAACTTATATTTACTTATATTTTTTATAAGTAAAATCTTACAGGCAGTGTCTTGATATGTTAATGTCAAACACATAACAACTGTACATACATCATGGAACATGTCTCAGCTCTGAATAAATGTTGTCAAAAATAGTGGAACAGTAATTACATTGTTGTTATGACAGTCATAATTTCACACCAGATTATGACAACAATAGTTCACTAAAAGCCTACTCTATACATAAAGTCTGTCAGTATGTATATGTATGTGTATGTATAAAATGTCTAAAATCTTACAACTCTACTCAGAAGCATAAGGAAATGAGTCGAATGAGGGAGTACAAACTGTGTGGAGTGACTTACTATATCTCTACTGCATTCTCCTCACAATGTAATGACAAATCTTACAGAGACAAATAGTCTCTCTCTCTCTCTCTCTCTCTCTCTCTCTCACTCTCTCTCTCTCTCTCTCTCTGACATGAATGTATAACTAAGACCCTGTGAATGATATGCAAATTGAAAGGCAGAGCCAAACCCTCTTTTCTATCTGAGATTTTCACTTTAACATTCCATTAAGATCTGTGATTCACTATGACAGTTCTGCTATAACAACCTGAGAGGGAGTGTGGATGCATTTGGTTGAGGCTTATTATCCACCTGAGAAACAGCCTCACAGTCATTTCAAGTTTGATAACAGAAAATAACATAAACACACCCAAACAAAAGCAAATCAGATGCAAAGTGAGCTGGATTGAGGTTTCTATATACAATTGGATGTGATGGATGTAATTCATGAGAGACGAGACATCACGTCGGTTTGTAGTATCTAAAAAGCCCAAACACAACAATTTTATGGGTGAAAAAACATGTTGCAAGATGTGTCAAAAGCTGTTCAAGTGTTTAATTTATATTGATTTTTGGCAATACCAACTCAAATATTAACATTAATCAAACCAAAGGTAAACTACTATAATGGAATCTCAGGATATTTTCTTCTAAAAAACACAACATGACTTCCCATCTCACATGACTTATAACACTTCAGCTCTGCAGGTGTCACTGAATAGAAACCAAGAGCTCAAGAGGCAGTGAGTCTTTTAGGATGGAAACTGTCTCTGATCACAGAGGAGTTGAGTTTATCTCAGCCCTCCACATCCTTAATTCCTTCTCTCTTCTTTCTTTTCTCTGTTGGCTCTCCTTCCTCCTCTCCCTACAGATCTTCCCCTTGTCTCCTCTATTCATCCATTTCACCTTTCTTAATTCCTCTATTCTCCATCGCCATGTTCTCCGCCCTGCTTGTCTCTCTACTTCACTGCTCATGAAGGAGTGTGGCTGTATCATTAGGGAACCTTATGCCATCCATAATTTATTCACAATTAAACTTTCTCCTTTAATAAGACAGATTTATTGATCAGAAAGTAAATAAGGCAGAGACAACGACAGAACTACACCAATACAGTCAGGTTCCCTGCTCACATTATTACCTACTAAAGTTCAGCATCATAGTGTTGCAGATTTATTTAAATGTAAATTCTCAAAATTTTCTGTGGCTGAGGAGAGTGTTTTTTTTTTACAGAGATGCTCTGTTCCACTTGACAAACAGGAATCAGCAAAAAAAAAAAGACTTTTAATCTGAAATTAACAGTAGTGGAAAGTTGAGGTCTACTGTTGTCTTCCCATCTCTCTCTCTCTCTCTCTCTCTCTCTCTCTCTCTCTCTCTCTCTCTCTCTCTCCATCCATCCATCCATCATGACTGTTTTTTACATTTCCAGTTAAATGTGGATGTAAACCAAATGATCCTGACAAAGCTGATTGATAGCCAAATAAGACCTGCAGATGGGATGAACCAATTTACCAGAGTGCAGCAGGTAAGTGATCATTTGTCCTAGGCGAGGCTGAGAAAGAGGAGGGACGGAGAAAACAACATTTGTTTCTCCTCCTGTGAGCCCTGCAGCCTCCACAGTTCATTTCATTCAGGTTAATGAACACCATTTACCAGGCAGGGAGCAGCTTTGAGGAAAGACTCAGAAAGACCAAGCTGCTGACCAACAGGAGATAGAAACATTCCCACAGGAGACACCAGGAGCGACCCTCCATGTTAATGAATAAGCCTTTGATGATGAAATTTATTCAGTGGGAAATACGACTTAGATGAAAAATACATTTCACACCCACAGCTCTCTTAACATTTGAAAACCTCAACCATAAAATGTATTCAGTTCTCTCTCATTGCTTCCTCCTCTGCAGTATGGCTGTATTCTTCTTTGCTCTGTCACTTTGCATCAAGGGACAGTAGCTACATAAAGACTCTACTAATAAAAGCCATGGCTTGTGGTGTCTGTGTGTAAAGCAAAGACACAAAATGTCTCCATTATTGGAAATGTAAAGGCTGAAGAAAAAACTATTCAGTAAGCATTTGACATGCTTATGTAAGACAAAGGTTATGCTGCTCTTTAACTGATAAGCATAAATGACCCTCTGCATTTTATGTTTAGTCAAGAATAAACAGTTGTTTAAAGAGCAAAAACTGACAATTTGTATTTTACCCTTCAGGTAGAGCAAAACAGACTGAGTGAGACAAGCTAGAATCAGGTTCATGTCCACTACTCTGCTCCAAAACTAACTTCATTGCTAATAAGGCAGAGTTTCTCACTCCAGATGGGCCTTACAGATGTGTTGTTGAGTCTACAGATGCTTCTCTGATGCACACCAGTACAGCCTGAGCACATTTACCTTGCTGTTGTACAAAACTCCTAATAATCTAATTACCATACCTGGCCTGAGCACTCCAGCTGAATATTCATCTGCTTATTAGTAGTTGAGAGTTGTAGATATAAATCTGCCTGAGTGTGAATTGGTTTAGAGAGTTTTAATAGGAATTTCTGTAAAACAGTTAAACAGAAAGCAAGGCTTATGCTCTAGCGTTCTTCTCCATGTAGGCTTTCCTCTGTCCATCCATGTTGTTGTGTACTTAAGGAAATGATTTTACTGCTTCAGAGAGTTCTCCCTGTGGTAAAATGGACTCAAGGAAATCAATTCTGCATTTGACCCTTTGAGGTCCAGAAATTGATCTCTTGAAATTGAACTTCTTCCTCTATCTTCAAGATCTTGACTCCCAGTGTCAATATTTTTCTTTTCTTCTTTCTTTTTTCTTTCTTTTTTTACAGTTTATAGACCTGAACTCTGACTCATGCCAAATATCCACAGAGATCTGCAAAGTCTGCAAAACACTCTCAGTGTTCACTGCCAAAAAAGCATCTTATTTATTTACTGCGTGTCGAAGTATGCAAACAGAGTATACTGCACTATCATAGCCCATTTATTAAAATACACACAGCAGGTACCACTAGATCCCATCAGAGCTCTGAAGAGGAGGAACAGGTTTCACTTCATATTCAGCAGGACTGAACCTTTTCCAGAGCAGGGAAGCTGCAAAAGTTGAATAAATATGTGATATGGAGAACACCAGGAATCAGCGCTACGCCTCCGGGGAAAGGGCGGGGAGAGGTAATTACGCACGGCTGCGGTGCATCAAGGCTCATCAGCAGCCCTTTAAAAGAGAGACAGCCAGCATGGTAGGCGAACACTTGGTCTGACACTTGGACAGGCAACGTCTCACCTAACTGTTGTGTTTCTTTCTGAGCAGACAGAGATTAGTAATTTAGCCACCTCTTTCCCTGGACTGCTGTTGGATCTCTGCTGCACACATTTCCCCTGCTTCGCCTTCCTGGATCCCCACCGCTGCTCACCAGCCCAGCAGCGCTCCACGGAAACGAACACTAGACTCTCACCACATCCATCCTCTCCCTACCGGCTGGGATGACTCGCCACCTTCTCTCTCTCCCGTGCCTTCCCCACAACCCCTTTAATAAACATCCCCTATGGGGGTAAGAAACTGCAACCCAGGCTGTTGTGTTGTTCTACCCCACGCCGCTTCCCTGCACACAGTGGTGGAGGATGCGGGCATTGAAGAGAAGTTCTGTCACTCTGGTCCGACCCTCAACTTTAGCCCCCACTTTTCAGACGGCCGGAACCATTCCTGTCTGTTGTGTGCATGGTGACATACATCAGACTGAGGCCGCCCATGTGTCTGTGGGTGGAGCACATGGGGTGTGGCCCTTGACAGTGGGCCTCATGGAGAATTTGCCGGTACCCTTGCTCCTAGGACGGGATTGGCCAGGGTTTCCAGAAGCATATGCTGGTGCCAGAAAGGTTCAGGCTTCCACCACTGGCCGCAGACGACCACGTGCTGGGCTTCCCAGAGTGAAGCCTGCCCTCCTGGCTGAAAGAGATGACGCTGACTTGGAAGGTGAGTCTCTCCTAATGTCGTGTCTGACTTTGGCCAACAGGTTAGCAGGGAAAGGGGGGGCACCTTCCCTCTCAGTACTTTTAAATCCAGAAGAGCCTCCTCTACTTCTATACCCAGCACAGGGGGAGACCGTTGATCTGTTGGTCTTGCCCCGGACCAAGGTTCTGCTGGTCCTAGAACTGGCTCACTCCCATCCAAAGGACGCCACCTGGGCATGTGTAACTCCTTGGAATGTGTGAAAGACCAGTTCATCTGGCCCAGTATGGAAGCAGAGGTCAGGCGTTTCTGCCAGCAATGTTCCCACCTGCCAACGGACGTCTCCTCAATCGCCACAGCCAGCCCCTCTATCCCACTACCCATCATCGACATCCCATTTGAAAGGATCAGGATGGACCTTGTGGGGCTGCTACCCAAGTCGGCCAGGGGATACCAGTATATCCTCGTATACTCAGTACGCTAT
>NC_136002.1:9249807-9267307 GCF_048128805.1 Centroberyx gerrardi
TATGTGTGTATGTGTATGTGTATATGTATGTGTATATATATATATATATATATATGAATGCAAGTATGTGTGTATGTATGTGTATACCGCTTATAATATACTTTTTTATATACATTCCACTAATCCTTTTGCTTGTCAAATAATGACAATTATCTGTTTTCCAAGTTTATCTCTTTTCTAATAACAAGAAATTCTATTGAAAAAATGAGTATCTCTATAAGTACATGGAATATCCAAGGTTTGAAATCGTCAGCCTTTGGAGTGAAAAGCCTAAACAGAGATTTCCAACAATGCATCAAGAACACAGACATAATCATTCTGCAGGAGACATGGTGTAAGGAAGACGCTGCCACTCACTGCCCCTCAGACTATAGAGAGATCATTATACCCTCCCAAAAACTCAGCACCACACATCAGGGCAGGAACTCAGGAGGACTAATAATATGGTACAAATCTAAACTACACAATTTCATAAAAATTTTAAAAATTGGCAAATCACATGCATGGATAAAAATCGAGGAAAATCTGTTCTCAGCACAAAAAGACCTATTCCTCTGTGCTATATACGTCCCCCCTAAAGAATCCCCTTATTACAACGAAGACACGTTCTCTGAACTAGAAAAAGAGACGAGCCATTTCCAGGCCCAGGGAAATGTGCTCATCTGTGGAGATCTGAATGCTAGGACAGGAACACAGCCTGATTTTACCGATGAAAAAGGAAACAACTATATAACTAACAAATTGTCATATATTCAAAATCTGACCTATTCCCACAGAAACAACCACGACCACGCAGTCAACAAAAATGGAAAGGACCTGCTGCAGCTCTGTCGAAACCTGGGTCTGTACATTGTCAATGGTAGGGTACGAGGGGACTCACTAGGAAGATACACATTTTGCTCTCCTCTTGGGAATAGTACAGTAGATTATATGATAACAGATATAGAACCTTTTTCTCTCAGAGCATTCACTGTTAAGCCACTAACCCCTCTGTCTGATCACAGTCAAATCACTGTATACATCAAAAAGACAGATAACAACACTACACACACACAGCCCAGTAAGCTGTTCCATATCAAGAAATCATACAGATGGGCCCAAAACAGTACCGAAGATTTCCAGAAAGCAATTGGCAGCCACGAAATTCAAACACTCTTAGATACCTTTCTGAATACCACATATACTCACAGTAAAGAAGGAGTCAATCTGGCAGTACAAAATGTCAATACCATCTTTATAAAAACGGCACAGAAATCACAACTGAAACAGAATAAACCAAAAACCAAACTCAAAAAAGAAGACAATTGGTTTGACCAAGATTGCCAAAACATCAGAAAAGAACTTAGAGCATTATCCAATCAGAAACATAGAGATCCAAATAATACAAACATTCGCCTTCTTTACTGTGAAACATTAAAACAATACAAACGTACACTCAGAATCAAAAAAGCACAGTACACCTACAAGCAACTGACACTAATAGAGGAGTCGATCAATACAAATCAGTTCTGGAATAATTGGAACAAACTGAAAAAATCCAAACAAGAAGAATTGGCAATACAAGATGGAGAAATATGGACCAACCATTTCCAAATACTCTATAAAAAAGTTGAATCAAATACAAACCCTAATCAGGACCATATAAACAAAAAACTTGAAGAATTAGAATTGGCTATTAAAGATAACCAGAACCCACTAGACTTCTCTATTACTGAGCAGGAACTTAAGGACAAAATCAAAAAAGTAAAAACTAAGAAAGCACCTGGACCTGACAGCATCCTAAACGAGATGCTAAAATGCCTGAGCTCAAAATTTCAATTGGCCATCTCAAAATTATTCAATTTGGTTCTGAGTGTAGGTTACTTCCCTGACATCTGGACTCTAGGACTAATAACTCCAATCTTTAAAAATGGAGATAAATTTGACCCTAATAATTACCGAGGCATTTGTGTGAACAGTAATCTGGGGAAGATTTTTTGTAATATTATAAATTCTAGACTGCTAAACTTCCTTATGAAGCACAATGTCTTGAGTAGAAGCCAAATTGGATTTTTACCAAAATACCGCACATCCGATCATATTTACACCCTGCACACCCTAATTGATAAACATGTAGTCCAAAATAAAAACAAAATTTTTGCATGCTTTATTGATTTCAGAAAAGCTTTTGACTCTATTTGGCACCAAGGATTGTTTTACAAAGTTATTGAAAGTGGTGTAGGGGGTAAAACCTACGACATAATTAAATCAATGTACACAGAAAATAAGTGCGGCATAAAAATTGGCGATAAAAGAACAAATTTCCTCTCTCAGGAGCGTGGAGTGAGGCAGGGATGCTGCCTGAGTCCAACTTTATTCAACATTTACATCAATGAATTGGCAAAAACTCTCGACCAATCGGCAGCACCCGGCCTCACTCTATACGACTCAGAGATTAAACTCCTGCTCTATGCAGATGACCTGGTTCTGCTGTCCCCTACTGAACAGGGCTTACAGCAGAACCTGGACCTGCTAGAGCAGTACTGCCAGACCTGGGCCCTAGCAGTAAACATGAAAAAGACCAAAATTATGATTTTTCAAAAAAGATCCAGATCTCAGGGAAAAAAATATACATTTACGTTAGGAGGAAACCAAATTGAACATTCCCAGAACTATAATTATTTAGGTCTAAAAATCAGCAACACAGGAAATTTTAACCTCGCAGTGAATGAACTGAAAGAAAAAGCACGCAGGGCTTTCTATGCCATAAAACGACACATTTTTGTAGACATTCCAATTAGAATCTGGCTAAAAATATTTCAATCAGTAATCGAACCAATTGCCCTTTATGGCAGTGAAGTGTGGGGTCCAATCACAAATCAAGAATTTGGCAACTGGGACAAACATCCAATTGAGACCCTGCATGCGGAGTTCTGTAAGAACCTCTTACATGTCCAGAGGAAAACAACAAACAACGCATGCAGGGCAGAATTAGGCCAATATCCATTACTGATCAGAATACAAAAAAGGGCAATCAAATTCTGGCAACATTTGAAAAACAGTGACCCCCACTCATACCATTACAAAGCCCTGCAGTACCAAGAGTTGAGCAAAACCAGAACCAGTCCCCTCACTCAGCTGGTCCTGACGCTCAGTTCACTAACACGCACTAACACTTCACAGCCTCAGGACCAGAACATCAGAATCCACCAAATTATAACTCAACAAAAACTAAATTATATTACTTATTGGGACACACAAACTAAAAACCAAAATAAAATGCAATGCTATCTGGCCCTAAAAAGACAGTACACTGTGGCAGAATATCTGCACACAGTGACTGAGACCAAACTGAGAACCACCTTGACGAAGTACAGACTCAGTGAGCACGGCCTGGCCGTGGAAAAAGGCCGACACAGACAAACATGGCTGCCGGCAGAAGAGAGGCTGTGCTCACACTGCGACATGGGAGAGGTGGAGACAGAGCTGCACTTCATCATCACCTGTCCTAAATATAACCAAATTAGAAATGACTATTACCCAAAAATCGAACAGATCCACCCAAATTTCAGAAGCCTCCCTGACATCAGCAAACTAGCCATCCTACTGGGAGAGGAGAAGACAAGCTGCAACACAGCAGCTAAATATATTGTGACATGCCACAATCTGAGGGACAGCGAGTGAGCACCCCGTCCACCCACACACACACACACACACACACACACACACTCTCACACTTCAAACCAGTCCCAGAATGTTTTTTTTTTTTTTTTTTTGTCCTTTTACATTTGTATATAATTGATGTTACAATTGTAGTAACAGTAGTAATAGTGTAATGTTTTTATTTTACTTGTTTCACACTGTTCACATTGTTCATATCGTTATACACATGTAATATGCTTTGGCAATACAAATGTGTACATTTTGTCATGCCAATAAAGCACCATTGAATTGAATTGAATAGAGAGAGAGAGAGAGAGAGAGAGAGAGAGAGAGAGAGAGAGAGAGAGAGAGAGAGAGAGAGAGAGAGAGAGAGAGAGAGAGAGAGAGAGAGAGAGAGAGAGAGAGAGAGAGAGAGAGAGAGAGAGAGAGAGAGAGAGAGAGAGAGAGAGAGAGAGAGAGAGAGAGAGAGAGAGAGAGAGAGAGAGAGAGATTCCATTTTCTATTCCAGGAGGCTCAGTGACAAAGCAGGATAATGAATGGACAGGCCTTCTCTTCTCTCTGTAAATGCCAGGTCCGTATCAGCAAGGCTGTAGGGAAGGCCTATTGACTACAGTGCAGCCTGTGTTGAATGAACCAACTGTAGAGGCTTTCACATGGAGGCTGATTGTAAGGAGATGAGTGGGAGAGCACATTAACTGAGCAGGTTGTTCATGTTATTCATGAGGTCAACTAGGGGACGATAATTTCAATTCTCCAGAATGTCTGGCACACAACAAATACCTGGAACTGATTATTGTTATGTGGTGAGATTTGTATTGGTGTCTGTTCATTTCAGTAGGAAAATCCCTGACCTGATCTCTCCTGTATCTCTCCTTCTTTTGTCTCTCTAATAAACTCTCAAAGACACAAGGACGATAGCTGGGACTGGATGGTATTTATGAGCTCCTTTTTCTTGTTTTTGCTCACATCACTGTGCTGTTGTCTTCAATGCAGCCTCCACTCATCATGATCAGTAATAGGATGGGCATCCTAATATGTAGCAGAACAGTGTCATCAGCATAACACACAAGGTGTCTCTGAACACATGAATCATAGATGTTTCTATCTATATTTTGTTGCTCAACACTCATCACTTAGATAAATCAATCTCTGAACTCACTAGAGGTCAACATGAAAATGAAACATATTTGTTTTCAAAGAGCACCAGCTCTGAGAAACAAATCAAGACAGTAGGAAAAATAAACAACACAGCTGTCAATGCCTCAACAACATTTTACTGTTCGATACAATACTGATGTATTTTATTGTATTGTTAATGATTTTCTCCCTTCTAATGTTTCTGTCCTGGTTTGAAATTTTAAATCTGAATTTACACTGGAACAATCAAAAACAGGATTATGGTTCTGACATCTCTCTTTTTGGTCATCTCTTTTTTGGTTGCTGAAAAATCAAATTCAACTTAGTGGGACATTGATGTTTTCAATAGGACACATCTAAGTTTTGAGCTTTGCCAGTTCTTATTTTACTACTATTACTTTACTGGTGTCCTGATTACATAGGAGTCTGTCAAAACTCAAAACTGCTTATCAATGTTCAGCAATGTACAAACTATGTGAGAGCTAGTTGAGAAAATCCATCAGGATCTGACTGGGGGATCATAAAACCGCTGTGATGACCGGGCTTCTCCCATTCTCTCTCCGCCGATCGCTGCAAGTGTCAGGCAGGGGGATCACTGGAGATGCCAGCACCATGGACAGCATCAACCTGCACTCCACACAGCTGCAATCATGGCCGCTGAATCGGTCATCAGCCGAGCTCAACATAAGAACGCACAGGAGCCATTGAGCCATTGTTGGGTGAGCAGCAAACAGGCAAGACGCCCTTGACGCTCCACTCACGCTCCACTCACTCTCCATCTCTCTCTCCCCACACAGACACTGAGGACGACACGTGAGGCTGCTGGGAAACGTTGTGGTCGTTTCTCTCTATTTCCCTCCAGCCTGCAGCCCCAACCTACCATACAGTTGTTGTTTTTTGATGGTTACACACTGTATTTACCTGGCTGGCGGCTACTCTTTCTTTTGTGTAATAAACACTCCAGTGTGAAGACTTTTTCTGCATTCATTTTGACACTGGTCCGAATAAAGCACTCTGACATTTGGTAAGAGCAGAACAGTCAAGCCTGAATTCCTGTCATTGCTCAGCCAAGAGGTTCACCTGGTGATAAATGAAAGAACAGAGAAAGAGAAGAATGAAAATATTATGGGATGGGGAAATGACAAGGTTAATCTGGGCCAAACTCTTGTTCCATTAGTCAAGGATGAAAAGAGAAAAAACTTCCCAATCTCTCCATCCAGAATGTGTCTGACTCCCAGGGAGCTGTGTGAAGGGAGTTAAGCCCCTCCCTGCTCTGCTAAACACAACCAGGCTGTTTCCTGTTGGTTACACAAGAGTGTTGTCCCATCCCTCACCGATATACCAGCCTCCTATTGTCAGCTAGGGCCTCCCTACAGCCTATGTGTGTGTGTGTGTGTGTGCGTGCATGTGTGTGTGTGTGTGTGTGTGTGTAAAGCATAAAGCTCTGTGGCCCCGAAGGGCCAAACACAAAGACCAGGGGAAATATTTAATGTTGTACCATTTGATGGAGTAATAGCTCTATCGATCACAAAGTTTGACTCTGGCTCTAACACCAGAGGAGCTTTGTCATCTAGAATAGTGTGTGTGTGTGTGTGTGTGTGTGTGTGTGTGTTACCTGTGTACTTGTGTTGAAGGTGTGGAATATTTGATGCCACTGCAGCCAGAAGCCTTTCCCAGGATGTTCTGACACAGACTGTCAGCAAGCCAATTAAGAGCTAATTAATGTCAGATTAAAGTGTGGCTGTTCAGTGATCTGTTGGGTGAATAAATTAATTACTGCTTCACAGATGGCATTAGAGAACGGATCGTTGGTTTTGGGTAAAGAAACAGCTGAAGTTAGTGAAACACTTTTGCTTTCCAGCACGTCTGTATCGGCAATTCATTTTGCTGCATTCTGCATCAATCCTGGACGTCTGATCACAAGTGTCTTATTATTTGTTGGTGAAGAGAAAGAAAGCGCTGTAGCTGCCATGCTGAGTTTAGCTTTAGCTCTTCTGTCCTTGGAGATTAGTATGGGCTGTTAAGGAGGCTGGAACCTGTTTGCCATACAGCCTCCTTATCATGACACAGGAGCTGCACAGGGCTTTGTGTGTGTGTGTGTGTGTGAGTGTGTGTGAGTGTGTGTGTGTGTGTGTGTGTGTGTGTGTACACTCTTGGCTTCAGCACCACTCTAATCCAAGCTGCATGCAGGGAAAACTAATGAGGGGACAAAGAGATTCCCACGGACTTAAAGACACACACACACACACACACACACACACACACACACACACACACACATGCATACATATACACACACACTAGCAGCATTTGAGGTCTCAGTGTACCAAGCAGACTCAGATACCTGGACTCGCTGTAGCTGCTGTACACAGGAGTGACAGAGAGCAGCTGAAAGAGCTGATTTTACCCTCTGCTAGTGCAGCAGTTGGAGAATTACATCAGTGAACACACACACACACACACACACACACACACACACACACACACACACACACAGAGTATGGAGTATATTAGCTAATAGATGATCCCCATGCTAGGAGGACCTACACAGAGAGTTTACTGCAGACCTGAATAAATTAAAGAGCCTCCCTGCTGCCTCACTGTGAGTATTATTAGAAAGATGATCAACAGGAGGTGATGAGGAGAGGAGACAGAAAAGGAAGGAGAGAAGAGAAGGAGCAGACAGGTGATGGAGGAAAGAGGGGAGGAGAGAAGGGGGTGAAGGGAGAGAGAAGTATTGTATAGTACATTAAGATTTTGACTTGAGATGCAGTGATATTGATACTGGTCTAGGGGCTCTATTTCCGTGACGGCGCACACATGTTTTTCTTTCCTGCGCCTGTTTGGTATTTTGGTAGCTTGGTGTGAACTTGACTGTGAGGAGAGCACATCAATGATCAAGCGGCTCAGGGCAAGTTTAGTCTCAAACATGACCGGAATCTGTGCTTGCACCGCACACCTGCTCAGACAACGGCGCATGGCGCAAGCGTGTTCTATGCTATTTTCAACCTATGTTGACTATGATATAAATCCCTCAACTAGGAAAAAATAAGATACAACATTTTTCATTCCAATATGTACAGTATGTGGCGGTGGTGTGAATGATTGTCATCCAACATTGAACTGTCAGTATGTGCCATGATGCACAGAGTGGGGATTGTGGAGGCAGCGGCATCCTCTATAGATGTCAGGGACTAGCTGGCGGATGCCCTTTTAAATGCAGTGCCCTTTGCATTTAAAGGGAAGGAAAAGAGGTGATTTGATTGGTCACAATGACACCAACCCTTACCACACCTACTGATAATGTATTACTCCTGATCATCCTGTGCACCCGTGCCAAGTGCCGTTGATTCACGAAAATAGAGCCCTTGGTGTCAGACTGAGAGTCACTTGATAGTCTTGTTTTCAAACAGATGAATGTTGTATTTGTCTAATGGGGAAAAATAGATAACACCTCAAACATCTTTGTCTAATGATCCCAAACAAAAAAGTGTGATATTTGTTTGTTTACAGTGTGGAGGATTGCAGACTCATTAAACACAAACATTCAGACATATTATACAAGTCATTTTCCAATACAGTGCATCACACTTCACACGTTGTATAATTGGTGCTAATTTCCAACGCCTCATTTTAAGTGATGGACTATGCGACAAAGCAGACTGTGTGATAAATTACAATGACATTATTGTCCCATTTCCAAATTAAAAGTCCACTCTGCTTTGTAATTTATGTCTGACAACTGGGATGGAGGAGGAGAAACTGAGCTCAATGTGTTACTTAAGTCCACTCTGCTTTGTAATTTATGTCTGACAACTGGGATGGAGGAGGAGAAACTGAGCTCAGTGTGTTACTTATCTCTTTGTCTCTCTCTCTCTCTCTCTCTCTCTCTCTCTCTCTCTCTCTCTCTTGCAGAAGTTCTGTCTCTCATTTGTCACATTCATTCTGCTGCATTAAGATTGTCTTTCCTTGTTTAAAGGCAAAACAAAAATGAGACTCTCAGTCCTGGTAATTGATCTGAGGAGGAGGAGAGACAAGGAGACCCACAGTCTTCCTCTCTATTCCCTCATTCTGAAGAGAAAATGTTAATGTGGAGAACAAAATGGTTTACAGTTGTCTCATGATAATGCAAATTAATTTCCCAGAGCTCTCATGGACATTTATTTAAAATCCATTCATGGTAAAAACACAGTTGGGTTATAATGGTGAAATGAGCTTGTTTGATCAATTGTTGCATATCAATTATTGCTGTGTTAACTTCAGGGAGCCATTGAGTTCATCTTCTAGAAATGGAGAGCTGATCAGAGCTGGATTGGATCCACAGAGACCAAAGAGAAACTACTGGAGCCTCAGCCTCTGTGTAACGGGTCAATGCAATCTGTCCATGACCTGCCCTTCAATGGCAATAAAACACAGAGGAGCACAAATACACTGAGACCTACTGACTCTCTTGGCTATTCTCCATTCAGTCTAAGGGACGACGATTCAGGAGCTGTTTGTTGCTCTATATACAGTAGGTCAATACACTTTCTGAGAATTCCACAGACTAACAAAAGGCCATGCTCAATGATCCGTCTATGGAATTGTGTGTGCTGGGCTCTCTGGAAACAGACTGTATTTCTATCAGCAGCATTAAAGAAGGTAGACACTGCTGTCCAAGTGGCTCATACAAATAGGGATATTTTTAGATTAAGTTATATAATAGAAATAATAGAGTAGAATGTAGTTATTGTAGTTTCATAATTTGAACATTTTGTTAGTACACTGATAGTAAATGTAAACTTCTTACAGCTCTACTGTACCCAAGATTCCACCTCCTCCTGAACTAAACTGCTTCTTCAATGCTGATTCTCCAATTTCCCATTCCTCTACATTACTAACGTCTATCATCTAGGCAGGGATCCAGTCCACATTGTGAATAATAAAAACACAAGTCAATATCTTCAGCAGGAGTGGAAAATAAGACTTTAAGTCTATCAGACAGCTGTAGTCAATAGCACACAGCAGGTGAATCTCTGTGTAAAACAACATAGTGGGTCTTTGCTTTGGCAAAACTCCACTTTCACCAGCTGCTGGCCTCAAGTTTAGCTTGGCTCTGTGTAGGTGGAGGAGCTGGACTGAACCTCTAGAGACTTTACCATCCACCCACTGTCTGATTTCAACCATCTGCTCCAATGGAACAACAATGACAGGCAATTAATTACTGAGGAAAGGTGAAAAGGAAGCTGAAATTAATCACTAAGTGAAAGAAAAGAGCATAGTGGCGTCTTATAATGTGATTTGGAATTATTTTTACCACTCTAACTCTAAATGCTCCTTGCTATCCATATGATTATCCGTAGCCCATTACAGGACCTTAACCCAGTTAATCAGTGTTGAAAACAAAGCCAAGATGAATCATGCTGTGCGAGGAGCAGCCAGCCATGCTAATGCTGATAGCAGGGGAAACATTAAAGATAAAAAGTTGGTTGGAGCTTTGGGGCTTTGAGGCAGACAGGCTGGCTAAAGCAATGTGTGATATTAATTAATTATGCTAATTTAGGTGCTGTATTCCCATAGATGAAGCCCAAGTGAGGGGGTTTGGTGTGAAGTGTGTGTATGTGCATACATATGGGAGTGTGTGTGCATGCATGCATAAGTGTGTGTGTGTGTGTGTGTGTGTATGTGTGTGTGTGTTAGCCTCAGTGTCTAATGGCCTTAATGGTTTTGTCATTGCAGCTTTAATCAGGACTTTATTTCTTTAGAGTTAAAACTTCAAAACAAGTTGAATAAATGTGTCTGGAAGTGAAAATCCCATCATGAGCCACATTTCAGTCCACTGTTAAAAGAAAAAATATTATTTTCAGATAAGTGCTACCTTTTTCTTCAGGTGGAAGGCTAGTCTATGAAAAAACTATTTTGAAAATACTTCCACACAAGATAGTAGTAAACTAAGTTATTCAAGTGTTTCATCATGTGACTAAACACTACTGCATAAATAATGCAAAACCAGCAATGCAATCAAACAATACCCCCCATCCATTTAACTTAACTAAACCAGATAAGTAATTAACCAACATTTATCACATCAGCGGTAAATGTACAAACTGACCAGTGCATGCGCACACATACCACAACGTCAGAAAATGTACACTGACCGTTTTTCTAATTTAATTCATGTAGAGTCCAGTCATTTAGGCTACATCCTAAACTACTGTGTGCACCCTAACCTATATCAGTTGAATAAGTCTTTTCACTGAGTGACTCAAAGAACCAAATCACATAAAAGAGCCAAACTTTGTAGGCTATCACTAGCCGGAACGCTGTTCTGGATTGTTCTGGTCCAATGTAACCTATGGCCATAGGCATGCAACCTCAAAATAAACAGCTCAATCTTTTATACAATGCAATACTACTCTTTTACATATTGCCATTGTTCACGAGTCACTAATCTAGAGTCTGAGTCAAGTCTGAAGTCATTTCAGGGGAAGTCCAAGTCCAGTCTGAACTCAATTTGTATGCGACTTTGAGTCCCCCGTCCCTGAGACCAATATCCAGACAGAGAGAGATTTTTTTCCTAAATCCCCCTTGGCCATTCAGCAGTCAGTAAGATGTGTGAAGAGAAGGAGAGCAGAATGGAATTATGGGGTGGAGAGAGAGAGACAGACAGACAGAGGGAGAGAGAGTTAGTGGAGAGGAGAGAATGACATGGTGACACAGCATGGTGTCCTGGGAGAGGACGCGTCAAGGAGACATATGTTGTCAAGGGTCAGCGCTTCACTCTCTGAGAGTGTGTGTGCGTGTGTGTGTGTGTGTGGGTGGGTGTGTCTGCACTCCAGATCCCCACAGCATGAGATACAACTGCTCTATGGAGAATGTGTGACTGTATGAAAAACCTTGCCTTGCCTTTAATTCAATTTTAGTAATCTTGCAGCATGGATCATTTCAGTAGAGAACGCTCACTAGTGTTTTTTTATGTTTTACTAAAGAGCAACTGTGGCAGAGCAGTCTGCTTGAAGAAAGAGACACAACAACACATGATACTAAACCAGAGAGAAGTGAAGTAGTGGGATTTAGAAACCAAAGCAAACCCAGTCCTGGTCCAGGCCCAGCCCAGCCTCCAGCACTTCACATAAACTCATTTTTATAAGGACAATCATTTGAAGAGGACAATAATAATCTCTAATTAGATTTTCTAGTAGGAACTGCGGAGAGAACAGTAGCAGAAGCTGCTGCTTCCTTGCATACAAATGTAAATGAAGACACAAAATTCTGCTTGAGTTGACTGAAAAACTATTTTCCCTTTGTGAGAATGTAATATACAAGGGTTCTGCCAAACAGCTTTACAGCCATTGGAGAGGGTTCTATTATGTAATGAAGCTGTGGAGAAACCTGTGTTTTGTAATGAAGCATATTAGTCAAAAAGATACTCATTGGTCTGCGCAGTGAAAAATTGTATAAATATACTGGCAAAACAACAGAGCAAGATAGATTACATAACAGATACATACATCCTGGGTGGTATTCCACAGACTGGAGCATGGAAAGTATACATGCTGAATGCTGTGCAATGGACAAACACACCAGACCACACCAACACACACTCATTCTCAGGCCAACTCAAACTCGTAAATGTTGCCATTGAAACCAGCAGCCTGCAGCTGGATGATCTTCCAAAGTCCTTTAGAATGGAGCTGGTAAGGTTCTACATCTCATTATGATGTCACAATGTCACAGCAACAGACAGCTATGGAAGCAGTCACTTCACCAGCAGAGGAGAAGACTGACAACCACAGGATGGACACTGTAAGTAGATGGAAGAAGTTCATCTGTACTGCACGCACGCACGCACGCACACACACATCTAGCAGCCTGAATCTAGTTCTAAAGTTCTCAGTGGACTGCATTAGGAAGTAGAGGTGATGGTGGCTGCTGGAAAACCACGGCCAAAGAGGACAAACAACTAGACTAGAGGGAACATTTAAGCTACTAGGAGGTAGGGAAGGAGGAAAGAAAGAGAGAGAAAGAAAATAGATAGAGAAGAGTAGAGAGAGAGATACAGCTTCATCTGTGTGTCTCCATGCTGTGTGATCGCCTCAGGAAAGCAGCTACTGTGTCAGTAATAGAAATGTGAAGCGTTTGGCTGAAGAGTGGACAGCAGGACTTATCGCAGATATATACTTATAGCAGGTCATATTTCATCTTTTTGCACACATCAGTACATTGGAGAACTTATACTGAGGCAAGGTGCCAACCTCTACCTCCTAACTCAGTGTGTATTATAATACATCGACCCAATACATACTAATTCAAAACATCTCTGATAACAACTAGCAGTTGACAGCAGTATTTATCACACATTCCTCTCACTGGGTTCTGGACTGTAGATATTATTAATGAAGTCATTTCTCAGTGATCAGACTCAACCGACAAACAGTCTTTACTGGATTTATTACAGGACTGTGATACTAGGTCATATCAGAGCAGCTGTGTGTGTGAATGGAAAATCTTACTGTCTCTTCTGAAGTTCTACCAGGTGCCCTTGTCGCCTCTCTGGCACACACACACACACACACACACACACACACACACAAGCAGGTGAAGCAGGTTCAAGTTGTTCCTCTTACCTAGAAAAAGAGAGAAAAAAACAGATCATAAATTAAGGTTTCATCTTTCATAAATTAAGGTTTCATCAACTTGAAGCAATATTTCACTTAGTTTTAATGGGGGTTATTTGGCACTTGACCACCATGAAATGATCTCGCTTTTAAGACAACAAAGCAGTCCTGGGTCTGTCGTGATTTTTGCATTGCTATTCTTGGTTTACACTAAAATTAATATTTAAAAGTAGATCCGGTCTCCCAAACAGGAACTTTCTCTCTTAAATGGTATCCCTCCGCTATGTTCTCTTCTATCAATTAAAATGCTATTCGGCAGAACTATGTTCTAAAACGTTGGACCCACAGTCCATTGAAAATCACAGTAGCAGGATCTGGATCATATACAGGATCATATACATGTAGCTATAATAAATTCTGTTTCACAGATTCAATTCTTTAAATCTTAGTACTTTGCATTTTGCTGAACTGTGTCTTAAGGTGCCGCAAGAAAGAGCACAGGAAACTTGCTGATCTGTATGAAAAAGTATATAAAATATCCAGTAACTCACTGTGCTGTGCATTTTTGACTCCATCTGCATTTACAGTTTCATCCACTGAGCAAAATAACCATCATATTTTATTGCTAGTTACAAAGACGTTGTCTGTACTGTCAGGAGAGTCCTTGGTGAGCAGCAGCTAGATTCAACAACCATAGGAGCAATGAGTTCAAGGTGACTTACTCATTACAAGACATATTAACAACCACAATGATGACATAACTGCTTCAAAGTTACTTCAAAATGATAAACATCCACTTCAATCTAAAAAACAAGGAACAATCCATAAACATCCATAAAGTGACTTTTCATGGTTCAAACCAGAACTAATGATTTTATACTGCAGTTTGCACCATACACACACTGCTGCCACATTACACCCACATTACAATATGAAAACACATTTTGCTGGTTCATTTTGGATCTGAGAATATGAAGCTAGAAGCAGCTAACCATAAAGTCTGCTGAATCTTCTCCACACATCATCAAGAATGACTCCACACAGTGATTAGCAGCCTCTCTATGGTGGCTATGACTTCCACCTGGCAGGGATCAGGATCATTACACTTTATCACGTCTAATTGTTACAAGTCCTAGCTAGTTTAGAGAAGTGAATAAAAAACTGTCCAAGAGTTTATTTTCACCTCCAGTGTTGCTTGTTTGTTTTAGTCAAAAATGTCTCATATGAGATTAGTTTAGGCTATTGATTTAGACCTCAGTGAATCTATTTGGCAGCTTAGAGCAATACAAAGGTTTGCAATTATAGTCTTACATTTTTTTCAGTACAATTTAAATCGAATTATCTAATCAAATCTCTTCCCAATTCATTAAAAGTTATTCATTAAAAGTTCAATGTATATTTGGTAATGCATTAACTGTGATAATTTTTTGGGAAAAATTTGAGTGATGGAAATTAATTGAGTTCAAATGAAGTGTTGTATTTCAAAACAAATCTCCATCTGTAGAATAAACACTGATTCATTCAAACGAAGAACTGGATAATTGCTTCAGTTAAATGATCCAATATGCGTTTGCAATTGACTGTGGATTCACATTCACACATGTGTATTCAGCCAGTTGATCATTCAATGTTCAGTGTGTCACTGACATTTAAACCTGGAGCTCCATAACAGAAGTTCCTATTCTTTATTTAAACAGGTCAACCAGACTAAAGCAGGACCTTCCACTTAGAAAGCAGAAGTGGTTTTCAGAAGAAATCACAATCTTTTCCTCCATATATCTGGTTTTGACATTTTGGCTTCAAATACCCAAATGTATGAAGACACACACACACACATCCTTTTCAGATCTGTCTGGGCAGTTTCCAAAAGGTCATCTATACATTATGCATTACAGTCTACAGAAGCATACTGTATTCACCTGAAAAAAAAAAAAAAAATCAGCCTGTTTTTTCCGAATTAATGACTTTCTCTTTTCTCATAATTCTGAAATAATTCTGAGAAAAGATCTTGTAATTATGGGAAAACATATCATAATTCTGAGATAATTATCTCGGAATTCTGAGAAAAAACAGGACACAGCTGTGTAATTTAATCCAGTTTTATTTCCGTCTTGATTTGAGATATTTGGAGATATTAGCTCAGGCGGAAAGCCCACTCTATAATAACCAGAATATCCAGAAAATAAGACTTCCGGTTTCTGCGTTTAGCCTTCAAAATAAAAGCACAAAGTTTAAACGTGTAGAACTAGATTTAAAACAATTTATTTGTATTTAATCATCACACCCAATAAGTGAATTCACAGACTAATATTTTATGTCATAACAAAATAATGAAAAACCCCATAATATGTTGCATTTTTCCCACGGCACAGCCGAGGGCATCACAAGGCAAATACAGGTCAGTCAGTCAGTCAGTCAGTCAGTCAGTCAGTCAGGTAACGCTTAGTGAGATGATGCAGTGTTTCACATTCAGAGGCACTAAATCAAAAGTTGCTCAGTGAATATAAATGGATCTCTAATGCGCCTGATGTGCGCATCACATCATGTTTGTCATTTGGAGATTTACAGACAGTAGACCAGCAGCACTGAACTCAATCCACAGAGTCTACCGGTATGAAAACAAAAGTGAAACTTAACATTCCACAGTTATTAACGGGGATTTGTAGACAATAACTCATCTTTGCTGCCCTACAAACTTTAATGGTAGGTGACGTCACCTTGTGGTATTTAAGTAACGTTAGTGGAAATAGGTAATTTAACTGTGTCGCAGTGCTTCAGTGCATATAATTGAACACACGTGCCATGGGTCTGTACAGTATTTGTGCTTGTTAACTATAAAGTTGCTGCTATATAATACACTGTGCAGAAGCCATTCAGAACACTAATTAAATTGGACACTGCAACTTTTCATTGCTCCTGCACAAAATATGTCAAAAGCTCCTACAGACCTACACTTTAACAACACACATTGATAAAAATTAAATACAAATATGTTTTTTAAATCTATTTCTATACGTTTAAACTTTCACGTTTTTATTTTGAAGGCTAAATGCCCAAAACGGAAGTCTTATTTCTGGTTATTCTGGTTTTATTGAGATAATTATCTCAGAATTATGAGAAAAGATGTCATTAATTCGGAAAACCCGGACCGGGTTATTATCATTATTATTATTTTTTATTTTATTTTTTCAGTTGAATGCAATATGCTTCTGTAACAATTTGGTGAAGGTCTCTAAATGTGTGGACATACTAGGGGTGGAGGCAGACTCTCTGGACTCTGAGCATAGAATCAGGAGGACTAATGACTTGTGGCTGAAGATGCAGTATGGACAGAATGGACCTCAAACTTCTGCAGACTATATCCTAATATGCACTGATGATCAAGATGAACACATGGTCAACACAGCTAAATGACAAATTATGAACATTACTTTAAAGTGAAGAGCCATAATTGTTATGTATGGTGACATACATTATAGAGCCAATGCAAATCAAGATTAGGAAAAAACTGCTAAATCTTTAATGTGCTGTACAGGAAGAAAACTAAAACTCTAAGATCTTTTAATAGCTAGTGTAGGTGTATGAAGCAGATAGAAGGACATGAATTCTTGTGGTTTTCAGGAAATCCTCCCTGAGGCAGCGTGGCCTACATAGTCTTCTTCATCAAGCTCCACTGCTGCATTTCAAGCTGCTGCTTTCTGGGGGAGAAGCTAATCATTAGTTTTCTTAGTACTGCATGGAAAAGTAAAGTATGAATATGATTTTTAATGTGAGATAAATCTCAGTGTTAAATTGAATTTCAGGATCTAAAATTACTCATTCCCTCACATTCTCAGTGGACTGTGTGAAATGATGGTAAATTAAAACTGCTTCCATGTGAATAACATGATGAGGCAAGTCTGCTGGAGAGTACATCGGCTATATGATCAGCTCCAGTGGACATGATGATGAGTCTTTTGACAAGGGAATGCTTCCTCTGACTACCAATTATTTTTTCTTCCTTCGATGTTCTCATTTTACAGCTAAACTAAAACAAAGCATTATGCAGACTTTGCTCTCATAGCTGTAGTTTGAGGGAGAATCATCTGGCAAAGACAGATGAGAACATTCCTTTAAAGCCGGAT